>NW_028186401.1:5718007-5718493 GCF_003343005.1 Rhea americana
CCGCCGCCGCCGCCGTGCGGGGCGTTTGCCCTCCCCGCGCGAAGGCTTTACCGAGCGGCGCCGGGGGGCTGCGCCGCGGGGAGCCCCGGAGCCCCAGAGCCCCGCGCGGCTTTTCCACCTGCTGGTGCCCCCCAGCGTCCCCTCGTCCTTCCCAGTTCCCACACCAGTGCCGTGCGCCCCAGCGCCCCAGCACCCCCTCGTCCTTCCCAGTTCCCACACCAGGGCCGTGCCCCAGCGCCCCAGCGTCCCCTCGTCCTTCCCGGTTCCCACACCAGTGCCGTGCGCCCCAGCGCCCCAGCGTCCCCTCATCCTTCCCGGTTCCCACACCAGTGCCGTGCGCTCCAGCGCCCCGGCATCCCCTCGTTCTTCCCAGTTCCCACACCAGTGCCGCGCGCCCCAGCGCCCCGGCATCCCCTCGTCCTTCCCGGTTCCCACACCAGTGCCGTGCGCCCCAGCGCCCCAGCGTCCCCTCGTCCTTCCCGGTTC
>NW_028186401.1:5718883-5723340 GCF_003343005.1 Rhea americana
TCCTTCCCAGTTCCCACACCAGTGCTGTGCGCCCCAGCGTCCCTTCATCCTTCCCAGTTCCCGTGCCCGGAGCAGACTTCTCCGGGGCTTTCTGAAGGACTTGAAAGCTTTCTGCTGGGGCTGCAGCTGGGCGCTGGCCTCTGCCGAAGCTTTCAGCGCCTCTCCTGCTGCCCGGCCCCCACATTAGCAGCTTGGGCAGCGCCGGCGGCCGAGCGGAGCCGGAGCCGAGAGTGGCACTTGCGTCTCGAAGGGAGAAGGCGAGGGGGGAGGCAGGGAGGACGTCAGGGACCTCTCCAGATCCATTTGCCGCCTGCCGGCTCTGTCCTCGCTCCCCGGCCTGAGGACCTTGATTGCACATTCCTGKCGCCGCCGCGCAGCCGGCACAAGAGGGACTCGGGACCGGCAGCGCCCGGGGGGCCGGGGCGGGTGCCCAGCGCCGTGGCTTGGCCCGGCCCGGCGGTCCCAGCATCTCGGGGGCTCCGCCGTGTGCTCGGCAGGTCCCCAGCCGCAGCGGGGTGAGGAGGGGCGGCGGCGGCACCCGGTGCCCCCCGGGTTTGGTCCTACACAGCCGCTGGAGCATGGTGTAAAATACACCTGGTCACGTCTCCACCGCTTGCACCTTCGGCAGCAGCCGGCGTCGCTTTGGCAAGAGCTGGCGGTAAAGTTGGTTTTTGTTCGCCCGGGGCCGGGGAAGCCGGGAGGCAATGGAGCTGGTGCGATGCCTCTGACCAGGATGCTGAAGGCCAAGGGATGGAGATGCCCAAGGGAAGGGGTCAGAAGGAGACTGGGGTTCGGGGAGGAAGGAAATTGGGGATGGTTTCCCAGGTTTTCGGAAAGGTTTCCTCCAGCTTCCACCAGCAGACAGCTTCAAGGTGACTTTCTCAGGGCTTTAGCAGACAGTGCCCAGAAGGGTAAGCTGGCGAATAAGAACATCTCGACACSTTGAAGACAGAAGGGATGTGGAAGGGGTGCATGGCCGCCGCTCAAGCACAGTGATGCCTTTTCTTGATGAATTTAGCCATGGTGGCAGGTGACAACGTCTGATGCCTTCACAGGAGCCTCCTCGTCCCCTCTTGGGGCGTTCCTCCAGGCGCAATTTTGCACCTCCTGCCACATTTTGTGCCCAGCTTTCCAGAGGATTTTGCAGGTGGGCAGCCAGGCACAGCACTCAGGAGATCCTGCACCGGCGGGGATGGGGGACAYGCAGCCATTACCACCATCGTCTGCTGGGGGACGGCAAGGAGCTTGGTGTAACCCACCACGGTGGAGASAAGCAGCCCCAGTCCGGACCCGAGGGCTGGTTCGGGGTATTGCTGGGGTCTGATGTGGGGTTTTACTGCACTCCTGCAGATGTGCAGAACACTGAGCCGCTGGGATTCGGGCTCTTGTTGGGTTGTTTCAAGTGGAAGAAGCATTCAGATGAGCCCTGCTGCCTTCTGCGTGCCCTGCTCCGGTGCAGCGGAGAGGTCGCAGCCCCCGCTGCGCACAGGCGTGGGCGAGGTTATTTATCAGGGGGCTCCGGCTTCCCTGCCTCTTGGCACTGCCCAGGCCTCACTGTCCCCCGCTTTCAGCTGCAGGCTACATGAGGCCCAAACCTCCCATCGAGACGGGGTCCTGGGGCAAACGGCGCCGTCCCGGTCCCAGCCCGCAGATTTCTGTCCTTAGTGATGGTTTTCACTGGCATCCCCCATCCTCCCCCACGAAAATCACCCTTTTATCCCCCAAACGCCATCGAACGTGTCGCGCTCGCTTCAAACGAGCGAATCCTGCACGGGAAGGACAGTCTTTTCGCTCGGCGTTAAGCCAGTGCCAGGGTGGCAGGGGGACGCTCCGAGCCCGGCCCCGCGTGGCACCGCCAGTCCCGCCGCCGCCYGGGCAGCACCGCATCCGGCCGCGGGCCGATCCTCCAGAGCCAGCRCGCGAGTCGGGGAAAACACGGAAACACGACTGTTTGGGATGATTTCTCAGCTGCTGCTGCTTTGGCTTTTTCCCAAGTGCTTCCCAGCTCCGGCTCCCACGGCTGCTTTCCCAGGACCCGCGAGCGGGGGTAACGCGGATGCCGCCGGGGAGGTTGTGGGGCTGGCACCAGCCCCTCGCGCCTTCGGAAGTGCCGGAGCTCAGGTCGCTCTGCCGAGCCGTGCCCGACGCTGAGCCCGACTCGCACGTTGCGCAGGCAAGGCGGGATGGGGGGGGGGATGGAAAAAGCAACCCGCCTTTCTTTGCAGGGAGCGAAGTTTGTGCAAACAGCGTCGYGCGGCTGAGAACACTTCAGCCTTGAATTGCATTTCTCGGCCCCACTCGAGCCTGTTCCCTCTCAAGGACTGAATTCCCAGAAGGCGCTCGGCTGCTAATTGCATTTGCGGCAGGTGCTGCAGAGCCTGGCAGTGCGGCGGTGCACGGCCCCCCGCGTGCCCGCGGGCGCAGGGGCTGGCGGCTCGGCTGCGGCGCAGCACACGCTGCCGGGCAAGCGCGCGGGCAGGGGCTCACCAGAAAAGCGCTGCCCCCCAGGCGCGGGAGGTGGTGAAAATAGGAGAGGCAGGTGCTTGGATGCTGTAAGATTTATGTTAACCCCCTCCTGAAGGTATTTCTTCATAGGGTGGAGCGAAGTGGTTCTTCCAGGAGAAATCTCCAGGTGGCATTTGCTTTTCCTTTGGAAATTAGCTGCCTCTGTTATTTTTTTTCTGGGACGAAGCACCCTGCCTGCTCAAGCAGCAGGTAGCTAGAAACTCCAGTTGGGGAAGCTCTCTTAAGTGACTCTGTTTAGAGTGAAGAAGGAACAATCTTGGTTTGGGAGGAAAGAAACAGGTCTCTTCTAACACAAATTTCTCTGATCCTTTCAAGCCAGGAACAAAAGGATTTTGTTCAGTATTTATTTCCATCCCAGTCCCGGAGTGAGACTTAATTAATGTTTTGAAGCTTATGGATCCCCTTGCATGGAGGGGGCACAGTGCACATCTCTTATAAAGCATCGTTCAGAGGAGAAACGGCCACATGCACCCCAGCAGGATGCTCCCGTGTTGGGCTGACTCACAGGCTCCCATCCCTGCGGCTCTGCCTTCGGAGCCGGGCRCCCCCCAAAACCACCATGCGACCCGCAGCCTCAGTGCCCGGACCCCTTCTCACCCCACTGGGCAGGTCACAGGCAAACAAGGCTCCTTCAAAGCCAAGACCCTTCTTCCATCTGCATGGTGCAATGCTCGTGGATCTTCACAGCACTAAGGAAAACCTTCCCTTTCCATTAAGGCATCACTCACTCTTGCTTTAATTGGTGCTAGAGCCTCTTTTCGAAGCCAAACCTGGCCAACTTGGCAGCCCATTAACAGGATCATCACCCCTGGTGGGACTGGGCTCCCTTCTCCGCTCCTGCGGGTGTCCTACCTCTGCCTGACAGTAGGAACTGTTATAAATGCACTTCAAAATTCTCCTGACCTTTASGGGGAAAAAAGAAAAAGAAAAGCTCTGCTGCAGGGGAAAACCCCTGGGGGCTGCACGGGGGCTGCTCCAGCCAGCAACACAGGCTACTGGGGCATTGCCCCACAYGGGTGGCCAAGGCCCAGGGACCAGCACCCACCCGGGGGTGGGGGGATAGTCGCAAGGACCCCCAGCTTCGGCTGCGAAGTCATGTCCCCAGGAGGAGGATCCACGGATGGGACCGCAAGTCCCCCGCACATCCCGCTGGGGGCCAAACCATCCCAGCTACCCTCTGCAAGGCGGCAGGCCTGTCCCCCTCCCATGCCACCTAGAGCCGGGGATGACGCCGACGCCTCCGCAGGGTGACAGCCCGGTCCCCTCGGTGCCACCCGGGGGGAGGCAGCCTGGCAGCATCCTCGCGGCTGATGCGCAGTGACATTTGCAATCTGTTGCCATGGTCGCCCAGAGACTTTTGCTTTGGAGGGGGATCGCGTTTCTCCCCCCTCCTCCTCCTTCTCCTCCTCCTCCTCCTCCTCGCCTTCCCTCCTTCCCTCCCTCCCGATGACGTCATGGATGACCACGGTGGTGACAGGCCACCTGTGGGTTGGTGAGGGGTTTAAAGAGACAGTCTCCAGCTGCAACAGGAGCCCTGGCTATTGTCTCCGCACCTGATAAAGTGTGTGTAGGGGGGGGACCCGCAGCCCCCATCCCATCCCATCCCTTCACCTCCCTCCTCCTCCTCCTCCGCTGCAGCTCTCCCAGGGCAGGAGGCCGGGGCCGGCGCAGCCCGCGCCCATCCCCGCGGCCTCTGGGCTGCCCGCGCCGCCGAGCACCGCCAAGGTAAGGCTGCGCCTCGGCCCGGCGCCGGCCACGGGCTGGCTTTGGGGGTCCCTCTCCCTCCCCCCCCCCCGCCTTGCCCGCGGGGCAGGGACGCAGCGCGGCTCAGCACCGCCCGCGGCGGGGTGCGGAGCGGGGCCGGGCGCGAACGAAGGCTCCAGCCCGATGTCGGGCGGCGGGGACAAGCCGGGGGGCGGCGGAGGGGGGGG
>NW_028186401.1:5723468-5740051 GCF_003343005.1 Rhea americana
CAGCGCCCCGAGCTCGTCCCGGCCCCTCGCCTGCGGCAGGGCGCTGGGCTCGTCCCGGGAGGCGAGGAGAGCCCGGCGCCGGCTGGCGTTAGCAGATCCCCGCTCCTGCTCCCGGCTGCGACGCTCCCGGCGCCGGTCGGGGCGCGCCGGGGCGGGCAGCTCAGCGGGCTGCCGTGGCCTCCGGGCTGGCTTTGCCAGACCCCGTCCGAGGCGCCCACCTCTGCCCTGGGCCAGGCCCCCGCCTTCCCTCCCTGCGCCTCCCCGAGCAAGGAGCACTTGGCGGCTCCTTCCCCCCCCCAACCCCAGTGCGGCCCCCAGCAAGGGCCAGTGCCGAAGATGCCAGCACGCCCGCCTGGTGCCGTGCCAAGCGCCTGAAACTCAAAGGGGCCAAGCCCCGGGGGGCTCGGGGCCGAGCAGGCGGCGGCTGCCGAAGCCTGCGGGAGCAGCAGRCAGGAGCGGGGCGAGAGGAGCAACCGCCTCACCCGGGAAGGGAAGCACCGGCTCTGCCTGCTTCCCGGCTGTGAGGCTTTCTTCTGCTGCCCTCCCGGCTCCGAAGGGGAGCAGGCAGGGGCTGAGCGACAGGTAAGTGCCTCACGTTCGTTCTGCGCGTGGATTTTAGTGTCTCCCGGATGYATCGGCAGGGAGCGGGGCAGAAAAGGAGTCTGTGTCCTGGGAGAGGCTCAGAGTGGGATGGAGGAGACGCATGAGGGTGGATTTGCATGTCTGTTCGTTGTGAGATGAACCCACTCTGCAGGACAGATCCAAACCGTTCCCAGGCAAGTCGCCAAACTCTACAGAGGTGCCCACCAGGCAGTCCCTTGCCAGGAGCCCTGCTTCCTGAGCCCAGGTCACCCGTGGGTGCCTGTGGATCCCCCTAGATCCACAGGAGGCTGCATAGTCTCCCACCAACTGAAGAGACAGTGATCTCAGAGGAATGGGCAGGAAGAGAGCGAGACAGTCAGGGGCAAACCGTGTGGCTAGTGTTTCCCTGAGCTGTTTCTGCAGCTTGCAGAGAGGCAGATGTCCYGTGGGCATGGGACAGACTAGAAAGGCTCAGTTGTGCTCTGGCTACTCAGTAGAGCATCTCTTCTGGGCTCCAGCCTAGAGGAACTGGGCAACCCCCCTGCCCAGCTGAGGATGCAGCTGCCCCAGGCATCCTTGCGAGGATGAACCTGCTGGAGGGCTCTCTGCATGCTGTTTCTGCAGTGCTGGGATCTGAAGGAATAAGTAATAACATGTTTGTGCCACGAATCTGTCAGAAGATGCTGAGGGCTTGGGCTGAGCCTGCTTTTGGAGTGGAAGAGGCAAAATGCAAATTGTCTGTGAGGTGGAAGTCCCTGTCTGGGTGGAAATCCCAAGGCACCGCGCCTCGGAGTTTACACGTCCGCTTCCCCTGGCAGCGGCTGAAATGCACGGCCACAGCCCGAGCCTCCCGGCGCGTAGAGGTTATCTCCGGGTGATTTTGGAGGGGCAGAGCCAGGGGAGCGYTGGCGGGGCAGACAGCCGCTCGCGGCGGGGGTTCACCCCGTGGTTCAGACTGGTTGTCCCAGCGCCGCCRTCCTCCGCGCCCTCCTGCAGCTGCGGCGGGGCCGCGAGGCTTGGCTGGTTTGGCCACTTTCTCCGCCAAAACCAAGGCTTGCTGGCGCAGCCGACCTAACCCCGGCCGCGGTCCGTGTGTCCGAGGCAGCAAACTTGGCCAGACCTGCCTTGCAGAAGCACCCGCCGGGGGAACCGGGGGGGCGAGGGCTAAGGTGGTTCTGGCACCCGTGGGTCCCTGGCAGCGCAGCGCTTGCGGGGACAGCGTGCACAGCTCTGCAGCCCTGTCCCCAGCGACGCAGCTCAGACGCGACCGTCTCTGCCCGCGGCGAGAAGGCAGAGGCAGCGGGCTCCCGCCGCCTGCCGTCGARGGGGTAGCGTCCTGCAGCCGGAGCTGCATGAAGTCGAGAGTCAGACGTGCGAACTCTAACGCGAAACCGCTCACGCCGTCCTCGCTGCACGGGGGACGCCCACCTGGGTCCCCCCGCCGCGCCGCGGGGCCGCCGGCCGCCGCTCGGTGCTGCCGCAGAGGCAGGTTCGGGCTCACGCAGCGGCTGAGCCGTCCCCGAGCGGCCCGTGCGCGCGGGCGCCGGGGAGGTGAGGAGCTCCTCCGGGTGGGCAGGGGGTGCCAAAGCAGAGACGCCGCGAGGAGCTTGTGGCGAGGAGGCGGCTGCTGCTCTTGGGGGGCTCTCGGAGGGGGTAGCGGGCGTCCCGGGGCRGCGCTGCGGGTGGTGGCGGAGGGCTGCCAAGGGCGGCTGGTCCCCGTGGCCAGGCAGAGCCCGCAGGCGCGGGGGGGACTGCTCGGCCTGTTGTCCTCGGCATAGCTCGGAGCTGGCCGTGACTCGCCATGTAGCAATCCGAACCGGGGCAGCTGCCCGAGGTGGCACCGGCTCGGCTCCCTAAAGGGGAGGACGAGACCTTCAGGGCACCAGCCAGAACCCCACGGTACAAGGTGACACAGCTGGGGCTCTCCATGCCCTGAGCACGGGATCGCTGCTAGCAGGGGGAGCGAGAGGTCGTCAGAGCCTCCAGGACGCCCTGGCGGGTACCGGGATGGGTGGGGAAGACGCACGAGCGCAGTCTGGCTGGGCCCGGGTCACCCTGTGCTTCGGTGCACCGCGTGGGGCAGCGGTGCCTGAGCTGTAGGCGCAGAAAGTTGGAGTTTGTTTAGTACTCAGCAGCCACAGTTGCAGACTCGCTGGTGTTGCAAGGGGCTGGAAGCAAGTTGCAAAGACACCAGGCATGGCCCTAGTCTGTCTGCAAAGATGTGCAGAGCAGCGGGGGGAGCACAACAGGCAGGAGAAGTCGCTGAGCAGTGGCTGACCAGGACAGATAGTCCAGGGAGCCTGTTACTGAGATGATCTCCTTTAACTGCTTCAAAATCCCGTGAGAGCCCTTTCCAGATGTATCTGGAAGAGAATTCGTGTCTGCGTGGAGTACACCCAGGTGTGCATACAGGCACACGTCATACCCAGATATGCTGCAGCGCTCAGAAACAGCAGCGTGGAAGCGGGCTCGCGCTCCCGGTTACCCCTGGCAGGCGCTTTTACTCGCCTGCAAACACCTCCTTGTTTTCCCATAGAGGAAATAGCTCCTAATGCTGCTAATGTGAGAGGTAATGACGACGTGGCATGTGCCCCTCTCTTGACCCCCCCCCACCCCGAGTGTCTAAAAGCAGAGCATATCCTTTGCTTATTTGGCAGGCTCCAATGCAAGACAGTGCTTAAGCTCAGAGCTAAACACCTGCTTGCTGCTGTCTTAAGCAGGGGCGCGATCTCTAATCAAACTTCACCCGGCGTCTCCTGCCCCGTGCTCCAGACAGGGCCAGAGCCTTGCTGCAACAAGACGCRGTTGTGCAACCGCAAGGAGCGCAGGATTAAGGCACAAGCGCGGCAGGGTGGAGGTTAAGTGACCTATTCAGCGGATCTAGGTCTCCAAGTGTTTTTCTTTCGTTTCTTAGCTCTTGATGTGCTTTTTCTGTGCCATATATCTGCCCTTGCAGGGGTTCAGGCTGCCGGTGGCAGGCATCAGAGCGGCAGCACACACTCTCTCCATCCAAACGCAGAGCYGGGAAGGAGGGGACGAAGGTCCCGGCTTCCCTGCCCTCGTCACGCTTGGGGCCGGGCTGTGCCGAATCCACAGGGGGAGTTGAGGAAACGATGGCACCAGGCAGAAACGACTCTCCCTTGCGTCTCCAGCCCAGACGAGCATGTGTGCGCTCAGCAGGCGCAGGCTCCTCGGCAGTAACACGCAGCCTCGTAGAGCGCAGCCTATTAACCCCGCTAATTCTCTTGTTTTCTCCCGTCGGGCCCCCCGCGASGGGGTGGCACAGAGCCTACTCGTTGCACTCGCAATCTGCGGCGTCTCTCCGCTCGCCGGCACAGCCATCCCTGCCGAAGGCTGCGCACGGGGGCCGCTCTGCCTCCCCAGCGGCGCGGGCGGCGGGGAGCGCTCGGCCCCTTCCCCGCCGGCAGGGTGATGGCCGTCTCGAGCCAGATGTGCTCGGCTCCGGGCTGGCTCCCGATAAGGGAAGGCGCTGGGTGCAAGGAGATGGGGAGGGCTGAGCTTGCCCCCTCTGCCCCCCCTCCCCCCCGCAGGGACTGCAGCGAGAGGGGACTGGGATGCGCCTGGGTGCTGCTGAACCCCGGAGCATCCCTCTGGCTCCTTGCCATCCCCACCTCCAGATCCCCAGGCCATCTGGCCACGCTCATCCATGTTAAACAAATGTTGAGTCTATAATCAGACTCTGTCTCCCCTTTTCCCCCTGGACAGATGGAGGCTGAGCGGGCTCGGACCCCCCCCCCTGCCCGGCAGCATTCATGTGTGTGAATGAGAAAATTGAATTATTTATGGCCACACGAATAAGGCTGGCGGCGGCCGAGCAGAAAGGACTCCATTACGTGGCAATACCTGTTGCTAAGGAGCCTGGGCATCTCCGCTCCGTCCTTGTCCCCGGGCCACGCGCCGAGGTCGTCCCCGCGCCCCCCCTCCCATCCTCGCCCTCTGGCAATGGCTCTTTGCACCCAGTGCTGGCCAGGCGGGGGAAGGAGATCGATCCGGCCGAGCGCTGAGCTGGCTGCGGCAAGGGGCGACTCTCAGCTGGGACCGTGCAAAATCCCCCTTGCGCCTCCCCTCCTCGGAGGGGCAGGGAGCTGGGAGCAGCAGCGAGAGGATGACCCAGGTCACCGTTCTCGCTGCGGCAAGGTGGATCCGGTAAAAAGTAGCTGGGATTAGCATCCCATTCCCATCAGAGCATCCGCCCAGCCTCGGTTACGCAGACCGCAATGGGGGAGAAGTGCCGTAGGGTTGCACGGCGCTGCCGGGACACCCCAAAGGGAGAAAGGGACCCATCACTCCCATTGAATCCCACAGCGATGCTGGGAAAGGTGCCGGGGCATCCCTGCCACCCACTGTCTTCTCAGCTACCCCTCAGCCAAAGAGGAAGATGTGGCCCCATCGGGGCATCGCCTGCCTTGGCGGTTCCCGTTGCCAGCTGGGATCCGGTGCCCTCCTCGTGCYGGAGGGGCCCGGCACGGCGTGGGACACAGTGACCCCTGGTCTGGTGCACGCCGCGGCGCTCGCAGGGACTCCCGCTCCCATCCCCAGCACCGCGAGGGCTCTGCAGGGCTAAGAATAGACTCCAGCTCCTYTCCTGGAGCTGAGTGGGCTCTGCCGGGCTCCGAGGAATAAAAAGCAGGCAAACGCTTATTTTAGGCACTGCAGTCAGCAGCTGTGACTCTAATATATCCAAGGAATGGCGTAGCACCGTGTTTACCCAGCCGCTTCTCAGGGCAGAGGCACCGTCGAAGCCTGCTCTTGGCCAGGCTCTCCTCGCGCCGTCCCTCCCTCCTGCTTGCCYCCAGCCCCACTGGAGCAGCTTTGGGGGACGGACGCTCCCACCCTTCCCTGGAAACGGAGTGAATACGATCCCTTCCCGCTCCCTGACCCTGGGTGGTGACAGCGGGCCAGGGGAGCCCTGCTCAGGGCTTTGCTCGGGGTCCTGGTGCCGCATCCCGCTGGCAGGACGCCGGGGCCATGTCCCTGCCACCCAGGACAGAGGGGCGTTTYGGGTATCCCTGTGCTGGGGTGAGACTTCTGCCCGGGATGCTCCTGAAGCTGCGCTGCTCCGGGCACGCGGTTGGGGAAGCATCTGGTCCCGGGAGAACAAATGTGGGTCTATCTTGCTGGTATAACCTCCGAGGTAAAATCAAGAGAAAGCTAATTGTTTCCATAGTTACATGAAGTGGCCTTTCTCAGGGAGTCGCGTCATCGCTGCTGTCACAAGGTTAAGGCGGTGGGGAGTGGTGGTGGTGGGGGAGAGATGTGTTTTCTTTGGAAAAACCATGGCAACAGCGATTTCTAAGGGAACAGCTGTGCACGTCGAGGCTCTGGGGAAGGGGCTGGGGCCTCGCAGCGCCGATGGTGTGCCGAAGGCAGCAGCAACAGGTCCAATGTCTCTGCGTGGCAGCCTCCAGAACCCGGACTAGTCCCAGCCCCTCTACACGAGGACTTTTGGGGGACCCTCAAGGTGCTGGCATGGTGCTGTGGGCCCCAGCATGCCCAGTACAGCAACATGAGCGTACTCCAGTTGACACCTCACATGCATCCCAGAGRGGGCAGGACGGGCAGCAAGTCCCATCTTGCTCCAGAAGTGTGAGTGCAAATCACATAGTGGGGGTCCCTCACTATGGAGAARGGGCAACGTCTGCTTATCCCAGGCGAGCACCCCGTGGAAAAGCCCCAGCGGCACACTTCAGAGCAATCAGGGCCCAGCGCAAAGTCTGCATGCCCCTAATGCAAATACTGGCAGAAATCATGGGCACCAAGTCAACACCTGAGCACCTGAGATGGCACAGATCAAGCTGGGCAGAAAGACACCGAATAAAATGGTCTCCTGGGACTAATGGAGCTGCTTCTGCTGGAAGCTGCTGSCAGTGGGGCCTGATGCGTGGAAGAACAGGGAAGAGGATGTTCTTAGGGCTGAGGAATGCTGACAGAGCTGTAAAAGCAATTGTGAGGACTCTAGGGCTGAGGCCAGGACCACAGTGCMCAGAAAGGGCTCAGGGCAGGAGAGGGGAGGCTGGCCAGGGTTGGGAGATGCACAGAGGGCCAAAGGACCTCCACCTTTGTAATGGCCAAATGGACTCCACTATGAGAAGGTACTGGTCTCAGTTGCAACCTCCTTCCTGGCTCCCATTTCAACACATAGCTGGAAATCTTCTCTCTTTGCAAGACGGACTCTTAATTAAGAGCATTTCCCTGAAGGAAGGCAAGATGGAGAGCTTCACTTCTCGGTATTCCAGCRCATTCTGGCATTTGTTTCCACACCAATTAGGGCACAAATTAGTCATTCGGTGTGAGATTCAGTTGCTGTGCTCAAGGGAGGCTCTTCAGCACACGGGCCATCTTTTTCCAAGAATTCAAGTTGCAGACGCAGGCAGGCCAGTGTTCCTGCGACGGGGAGAGGGAAGGGACAGGCAAGGGCTCTTGGGGCGCTGTTGTCTGTGGCTGGTATTAACAGCCTAGGGCTGGCCTGGGACCCCTAGAGTAGGCACAGAGCAGAGTTGGGCTGATGTCAGCAAAAGGGATTTCGGGTATCTCTACGAAGAGGGCAATGAGCTGTGAATTCTCTTCCTTGAATGCTGGACTATGGTATTACCCTATAGGCCAATGGACTGTATTGCTGAGATGGGGTTTTGAGACTAAAGGACCTGCTAGATAATCAGTAAATGGTATTAAAATTGCAATAGAAAGGGTAGGAGGAAGAGAGAGGACAAGGTCTCCTCAACCCTTAATGTAAGTGCCTATATCAAGGTGCATATTGCTGCCCTTTGATCCCTCTAGGTGAGTGTTCCTGGCTTTGCCCTTTGAAAGTTGGGTTCAGCACACACTACTGAGGGATTTATGTTTTCAGGACACACTGCAGTCCCRTGAAACACATCTCCTACCAGCAGATCAAGGCTTTGGAGAAGGCTGTGTTGGCAAGGGATGTTCCTCCCAGGCAGCAAGCTGGACCTGTGAAGGAAGGGAAGGCAGCAACAGGGTCTGCAGGTCCTCTGTGCCCATCCCTAATCCATCGTTACTGCAGTTGGTCTGCAAAGACCTGCTTTGGTTCCTGCAAAAGGGGGCCTCAGAAACCCACCTTTGCTCTCTCCCAGGAAGGCTGCTCCCCCCGGGATGGGAGGGGACTTCCCACTGTCCGCTTGGCCTCCTTCCCAGAGCCTGGCCCTGCTCCCCTGCTCTAAAAGGATAGTTGTGCCCTGAGGTCCTGAGCCCACACACATCTTTGGGTTGCTTGTTCTTTCTTCTGCTGGTTAACTTTTGCCCTGAAAGGCCCAGGTACTGCATGGTCTCTTCTCCTCTTGGTCTCTCCATCCAAGGAGAGACCTTGTCTGTACACTTCTCTTCAGCAAGCCCAGGAGCTGGCTGTACCTCACCAGTAACTAGGAGGAAAGGCAAGAGCACCCTGATGTTGGTGGCAGGGAAGGATGGTTCTATTTAACTACTTGCTGATGTGAGTTGTTACCTGTAGTCCCAAAGGAGATGCATGCACCCAGAGCCCCGTAAGAGCCCTGAAACCTAGAGATCCTGTGGGTACCTGCTCCCTGCCAGGCTCTAGGTGGGCTTTTTCACTCCCGGGAAGACACTTGGCTGGGCACAGCCACTGGCCTAGGGTGAAGCCTCTGTTCATTACCCAGTTTTGCAACTGGACAGATGACTGGGGAAGGCCAGCAGATCACATACAGGGAATGAGGGCCATAAAACCTCCCACCTCCCACCCGGGCAGTCTCAGATGCTGCCAGTGCAGCAGAGCTCTCCATACAGTCACAGTTGCCTGCGTCCCAGTCTCTGGACCAACATCTTTCTAGAGAAATTGCTTGCCATGTTGATTAATGAGTGTTTAGCCTTCTCTCTCCCAAAGCTACACCTTCACCCTTGGCATGCAATGAAACCCTCTTTCTAGAGAGGGAACTGAGGATGAGATATTATGCTCTGTGCCCTGGCATAACAGCATCTGACTGGAGGACGTATTGGCAGGCTGGGACATAAATGTGTTTTCATGTTAGTTGAAATCTCAGCTTCTTGACGATCGCCTGCTCTGTTCTTGAACTGGCTTGATGTTCTCAGGTTGCAGTGTCTCTGCACAGTGGAAGTGTGGTCCTCAGCTGTGTGTCTGTCCATCCGCAGAAGCATGMGCTGGCATATCACAAAGAGAGATCACAGAAAATATCTTGATTTGATCCAGGACACACAATGTTGGCTGAGATGTTTTCATGCAAGCGTGATGTAAAAAGCAGGTGAAGAGATGGGAGCATTCAGAAGGAGGTGGGTCCAAAGGGCAAAAGCAAAACCGCTCCGCTTAACTGACCAGGAGCACTCCCTGCTTTGCAGCCCGGGAGGGAGCAGGATGCCTGCAGGCAGGTTGTAAGAATTCATTGAACATGACTTATGACACCTGCAGGGAGCACTGGAGCAGACTTCCAGTGCAAAAGGAAGAGTCTGGATGGCTGATTGATTTGCGAGCTGATGCATGGCTGAACGGCCGGCTGGAGAGCTGATGGAGAGGCGGCTGGGAGGAGACATCAGAAAGCAATGTTTGGCAGCTTGTGTCTGCATCTCCCCGGGTGACCCAGGAAATACGGTCTCACTGCAGTACCAGGCATCTTTCTCATCTACTGCTAGTAGTACTGTTTTCTTACCATATCCCTCTTTCTTAAAGGGGTGGGAAACGGACAACGCTGCTGAAATGGCAAGCAGAGTGCCCTGCTGACCGTTTGCCAGTAAGAGAGTGAGGAGAGGAGGGGTTCAGCTAAAGTATCCATCTCCTGGTGATCTCCCACTAGAGCCCTGCTGCTGTGGAGTCTCGGAGCCTCTGAGTGAGGAGGTGCATTTGATCACATTTTGCTGAGCGACACGGGGCAAGTGGGGATGGTAGTGCTCAAAATCCGGCCCCTCCTGCTCCTTCAGAGGGTTCCTCTCTCTGTCTCTGTGGCACAACCTCCCACAAGGCCACACGCTTCATGAGAAACGGTCAGGGTCACACACTCAGCATATATTTCCCTAAATACTTCTCCAGATTTGCCAGGAAATGCTCTCATTTCCCACGAACACAACCACCGTGCAGCATGTGCGACAAGGAGGCTACCTCACCTTATGGTTTCTCTGCATGCTGCCCACTCTAGCTTCTTCAGAAAGGCACAAGAAACCCTGCGAGGAGCCGCTTGCCCATGGAGCATGCCCTCCTAGCCTCCATTAGTTAGTGGTTGTCTTAGGCACTGAAGCATTTGTAGCCTTATTCTTCCTAATCCTGTCTAATGTAACTGTGGCTGTCCTCATTAGCCACATAATTGTCCAGCAAACACAAAACAGGCCCTGAYACAGTCAAAGGAAATTGGTTTAAAAACATAAACCAACATTCTCAGATTTTTTTAAGAGGGCTTTTTTTATTAGCTGCAGTCACACAGCTCCATGCGAAACAATGGAAAAGTGATTCTTCCTCAAAATATGTWTTCTTTTTAAAGACTATCATTTGAAATGTCAGCAGAGGAAATCTACCCTGGCCCCAAACTGATGGAAGGCAACTGCATTTCCAACCAGTCTCATCTGCCAAGCAAAAGGGGTTCCAAGGAAGAGATGATGGCATCTCCCATCCATGTTCATGTACTCACATTCACACACACCCACATGTGTGCGTACACACACACACACACACACGTGCACTGGCATGGTTGCCCATGCAGGGAGAGGCTTAGCTAGCCACATCTGCAAGGCTGTGAATTTCAAAGGGGCTCCATCCACTTCTGACAGCAGATGACAGGGCTAAGTTAATTGAAGCAGCAGTAAGAAATCTAATTAACCTGCAGTATGTTGTTTAATTTGTGCAAAGCTGTTGTGGTTACTCAGCTATAAACTCCATGCCCAGCTCTGATGACAGTGACTTGCATTGYAGCAGCAATAGACAGTGTCCTGGATGCAGGCAGCCACCTCTTGCTCACCCTTGAAGGTGCCCTCAATTATGCACGGAGCGTTCCAGTGGTTGCCTCCATCTGGTTCTTCCATGGCACTTCAGACACATTTCTAGCTCCAGCCTTTGGAACAGGCACCTATGTTGCTTCTCTGCCCATTCTGGCATTCAGCCATGGTGCATGGCTTCCAAAAACCAGCCTTCAGGGCCCAGCAGTGTCAATCTGTTGATTGCACTGAAGTCCAGGAGATGGGTTCAGGTCACTGAGTTCCCGCTGCAGCTTTTAAGCTGTAATTATGTTCAAGGCTCTTTACCTCAGTTATTTCTTTCTGCTAATGCTTGGAGCTGCTGTACTGATCTTTTCGTCAAGGCTGACCTCCATGTAGCTTCCCAGGAGAGAGCCAAGCCTGGTATTTAAACCAATTCACAAACTGTCTTCTGAAGGCCAGTTGTCCATTATATGATTTTTTGAACAGTGGGAGTCAGCAGGGCTGATGGCACCTGAGCTCTTTGTATCAGTTTTGGAAGAAGTAYAGGAAAAGTGATGGATGTCCTGCATTAGCATCACTTCACCATCTAACYTCCCCACAACATCCTGGACCAGCTAATAGCTCCACTATAGCATYGCAGAAAGAGAGCTCTGGTCTTTCAGTGAGTGACTGCAGGAGGATGATGCTGAGCCTCAACATGCTCTTTTTTCTCATGTTCATGACTGAAAGCTCTGGTGGTCCCTCCAGGACCACTAAGAGAGATGCAGACACATTCATTCCCTACAGGGACAGCCTTTCCATGCAAAGAAGGAAAAGCTTTTAACTGAGTCTCAGAAGACTCTCAGTTGCCCAGTGAGATGAGGTTTGCCAAGAAGGGAATCTGAAAGGGAGATGATCTGTCTSTAGGGCCCGTCAAAGCCAAGCAGTGATGAAGCCCTGCTGCCACGGGTGTTTGCTAGAGTAAGGTCTCTGGGGCTAAGACCCTTTTTTGTGCTGTGCATCCAGCACCAAGCACACTGAGGTCCCGCTCAGCAGCAGTGCTCCAGCTGCATCAGAGATATGAAATATGAGTACTCTTGGCAGTTTTTTAAAGCCCTGGATACCAGGTTATGCCATTAAAGGCTATGGAAAAAGGTTGTGCCTCTCCCCAGATGGTTTCAGCCATAACCTGCAACTGGCGAAACAGGAGGCAAATCGTGAGGGGGATGGAGAGCACACGGCAATGAGGATGTGCTCCAAGGTGCTGAGATGAGCCCCGAGAGCAGAACAGCAGCTGAGCACGCATGCAAGCCCTGCACTGGGAGATTTACAGCAGCACTACACAGAGAGCCTTGCGCTAGTCGCCTAGCCATGCTAGACACCCAGCCCCTTCTCCACAGCGGGCAGCAGCTCCCACTTGCGTTTGAGCCCCCTCAGCCAGCAGGGAGCTCGGAGACCCTGACTCACTCCTCCCCATCACAGCAGGACACAGGCCAYGGCCTCACAGCAACCTTTTGGAGTCTTTGTATAGAAAATAAGGGCTGTCAGAGGTCTTCTACCAACCTAGAATCGAGTCCCTGATAACAGAAAGCTTGGACCCCACCAGTCTGGACAGGAGAGCAGGAGGATGTCCTCTGACAAAGCCGAGGTGTCCGTACACAAACCTGTGGCTACATCTGGCTGCCCGTTCTCCCACTGCCCTGCGTGCTGCCAAGCTGCAAACCCTTTTCTTTTAATCTGGGGACAAAACCAGCCCAACATGCTGCCGAGAGGGGAGGAAGAGGAAGTGAATGTAAAGAGGAAGAAGAGCTCAATTTGGGTTTTTCTTTCTTTTTTTTCTTTTCTTTTTTTTTTTTTTTTAAGAATTAAAAAGTGGCAGTGCTAGCGAAGGGTAATTATCCCTCTGTTCCAGCTGAAATACAATTAAGGCAGCTCTCAACGAGCCCCCGGGATATTGTGGTTTACTAATTAACAAGCGGATATGCTATGGCCCCTGTCATGGCAATTACAGCATGAGACAGGCTTCAGGAGCTCTAATTACACGTCAGCCCGCGACACACACTGCAAAACAAATTAACGAGGGGCCGGGGCTGGCGACGGAGGGGGTTACCTAGTGTGTGGCCACACCAGGCAAAGGGGGGGCCAGGACAGGGGCAGCTGGTATGGCCTCCGAGCCCAGGGCCGACGCAAGGAGTAAGCTGGGGGCAAAACAGCCCCAGCCGCAGTGTGTCCTGCACATGCAGGGGCTGCCAACGGAGGATGGAGAGGGAAGAGCGTTGCCTGTTGAGGGGTCCATGYCAAACGTGGGGATGGAGACAGGGATGGGGATTTGGTGGTTCCAACCTGCGCGTTGCAGACAGCAATGCGAACACCTCGGGATGAAACACGGCTCTGAGCTCCTCGTGTGCCCTGACCGCCTGGCACGTGAGTCGTCCCGCAGCTTGGGAGCAGCTCAGGGCTCTTTGCTTTGCAGAGCTGGTGTTAGCTCTGGCCCTGGGTCCTGAGGAGATGACTGGCATTTGGTATGACTGCAATGAATAGAAAGTATCACATTTTTCATCATTAATTCCCAGACCAATAAAGCTGCTGTTAAGAAAAGAAGTCATATGGGAAATACYCAACAGGGTTTTGAACGCTGACAAATAACTAATAGGGCTCCTAGAGCCAAGAGAAAATTTTCCAACAAATTGTTTATTGAAAAAAAGTTATGCAGCTCCAGGCTGAATTCAACTAATGGTTTTGGYCAGGTATGAAAAAGGGGAAAAAAAACAAAAAACAAAATAGGATTTTTGTAAATCAAATTTTGACATGTTCCATTTCAAAAAAAATATTTCCTTTCAAGACATACTAAAAATAAGTAATTAAACCAAAAGAAACATCCTGCACCTAAGTAGGGCATTTTGTTTCCAACAGAATGAAATGATATTTGTCAGGGAGATATTTAGGGGAAAAAATAAAAATGAGGAAAAAAAATCCACTAAACTCATAATTTCCCCCTGGGGTTCTTCAGGATGACACAGTCAAAAAAAAAAAAAAAAAAAAAAAAGAGGAAAGAAAAAAGAAAAAAGTCAACTTACCTGCCCTGTCTGAGCAGTTTCACATATCAGAGCAAATACCATCCCCATGCCCAAAGAGGAAAGGGGTTCCAGCACGAGTGCTGCGGCTGGGATGAGCCATGTGCTTCCCTCGGATCCCAGCACCAGGCTCCTTCAGGTCACCACTCAAAGCAGCAGAAGAGGTTTTCTACGCAGCTTGTACCACCTTGGTCCTGAAAGCCGCCACAGAGAATGGATCAGAGGTGATTTGATAGATGCTCTCAGGATGGGCGGAAAGGGCTCCCGGCTCTGGGTGAGCAGCATGTCTGGGGGGCTCAGTCCGGGGTCAGACGCGGCTCAGCGCCACGGAGAGGCAGTGCCATGAGGGACGTTTCGGCAGTGCTTGCAAGGTGGTGCAGGGTGGGCAGTGGGGGTAGTGCCTGCGGGACAGCACTCAGCATAGAAGAAGTCGAGGGTGAGACATCCAGGAGAGGATGCAGGTCTCACCAGCTCCGTGTAGCAAGGAGGGCTCATTCGGTGTTTTAAGTCTCTTGTCTCCCCTTGAGGATCAACCTGAACCCGTAGCTCCTCAACCGTATGCAGAAGGATGTTATTTAACGCATAGGCTCCGGTGTGCAGCTGCTCGAGCACAGACCTTGTCTGTGGCTCTTACAGAGGGGACATTGCATCAAGGAGCACTGGAGCTCTGTGCCCAGGCCCTGGCCGCTGCACTGGACTTCCTTCCTAGATCCCAGCAGCCCTGTCTGGGCTGGCACTGATTACAGCCCCGTCCTGTGACTGCRGAGCTGTTCGAGGGGCTGCAGCACAGAGGCCAACAGCTGCCTTGCCAGTGCTGCCAGAGGGTTTCTCATGCCAGYGTAAGAGATTCAGGGAGGGTGAGGCAAAATCCCCAGGCTTGTGGCTCCCTCTAGCCACGATGGAGGTTATGCTGGCTGGAGAAGAGCCACCCTTGCTGGAGGAGCAGTGTGCCCACAGGGAGGCAGCCCTGAAATAGCGATGGAGGGAAGCCACGAAATTTCACAGCAGAAGTGTGTTTTCCCACCCTGGAAGAGATCTTGCTTTCTGCTTGCGCGGGTTGTCTGAGCCACATGAGACGYCGGGGCTGTGTGTGCCAGGTTGGATCGAGATCTAGCATTTTTGGGGAGGAAGGAAGAGGAAGAGCTAACAGGGTGAAGAAAGCAAAACAGTCATCAGCTGCAAAATATACAGACACATGTTGCAAACCACAGCCAGCCTGAGACAAGGGCAGGGAGCAGTGTGGGGGTCTCTCATGGCATGGGTGCCCTGGCCACATGGGGCAGGGCAACATGAACAGCAGCAAGTCCCAGCCACAGCAGCTGCTCCTCGCTTGCTCATGGCTGTGGCCAAGGGGGGAGACGAAAGATAGGTGTTTCTGCGTGGCTAGTGCTTTTTGGAACAGCTCCCCTGCATGTGGGCTCAGGCCCAGATGCTCGCACACACTGCCTTTTTCCATGGGGAGAAGATACCGTCCAGTCCCTGCTGCCAGCATCCAGGGCACGAAGCCACCGGGGGCCACCTCAGCTGCACAGCAGTGGCAGGAGGAAGGCACACGCCACCTCGCACACATGTCCCAAAATAGATCTCATTAACCATTGCAATTAATGTGAGCCGGGCCCTCTCTCCCTCTCGCCACCCCAGTCAGAGACATACATAAAAATAACTGTTTATTACACAGCGGGCACAGCCCAGCTTATCACTGCAGACAGGAAATTGCTGCGCAGAAACTGCACGTTTCACTTTTAATAAGTTTGGCAATAAAATGTCTCATCAAATGAGGCCACGACAGAGTGATAATGAAGCTTCCGCATGGCCCATAATTGCTTACTGCTCTCCTGGGGGCGAGCCAGAAAATCAAGGCTGAGGGGGGAGCAGACGGGGAGCCATATGCCTTCTCCACCAAAGGGGCTGCCCCACGACCATATGGCGCCGTCGTTTCCCCTCACTTTCTGTTTTGGGAACATCCCTCTGCCTCCTCCCTGAGATGCGGTGGTTTCCGCTGTCCTGCCTTGCACTCTGTGTACCCCGCACCCCAGAGGCCACCTGTCCCAGTGCTCAGACAGCCTGAACCCATCACCCCCAGAAGTGTATCCCAGGATCAGCAGCAGTGTGCCAGGGCATGTCTGAGGAGAAGGTCTACTCATGCTAGAGGGGCTGCTGTCTGGGTGCATGGAGCAGGCAATGTCCGAGGAGCGACAGAGGAGCTGTCAGAGAAAGAGAGAGGCTTTTACTGAAAGGAGAAGGTTTTCTGTCTTCCAGGCAGGGCTTTTCAGCACTGAGTCCTCTTCAAGGCCAGGTGGGTGCTGTCCCACCATGGCTTAYCCATATTCTCCCGACACCTTGGCTGACACCTTGGAGGTTGTACATGAGCCAGCTCAAGACAAGAGACTCCAGGGAGGAGCTGCAGCTGAAGTATCAAGGATATAAAGCAGGAACAATGCAAGCACTAGACCCAGGTGACTGCGACCCTGCAGAGATGCCTCTCTTCTTCACAAAGGTCCTTGCTAATACAAGCTGCAGAAACCATTAGCTTCTGTGGCTGATGTTCTTCAATTAATATCCACARTCTTCTTGCCTTCCTGCCCTTCAAGTAGGTGATCATGAACCTGAAAATTGGAACCCCAGCTCCACTAAGCAGAAGCTGTGCCACTGGCCACCAGTGGAGAAGCAAAGTGATGGAGGATGAACTGCTTTGCCCTCTTCATCTGAGGGTATCTGAGGGTAAAGTTTGTTACAAAAGGGGTTCCCAGGGCAGCCTCCTTTGCTGGATCTCCACTACAGGGTAACAAGAGAATTAAGGGCTGCAGGGCTCCAAGATGTATCGTGATGAAGACCAGGAAGTACTACTGTAATTATCTTTTCTGGTGTCCTCATAATGGTGACCTCAGGTCATCAACCAGTTACATCTGCAGCCCAGAATGGCCCCGTCTGCATCCTGAGCTGGGACCAGGGGCTGCTCATAGCAGGGAGATGACTAGGGTATGTTTCATGTTTCTCCTTTTACATAACTCAGCCCTACTTTTTTTTTTTTTTTTTTTT
>NW_028186401.1:5740103-5744847 GCF_003343005.1 Rhea americana
ATCTGTCCAGCTATCATCACAAGAAACCCAGGAAGTGCTTCTCCACTGGTGAGCCTCTGCCAGTGAGAAGCAGCTCAGGACACAGGAGAACTGCATTAACTAAAGACAGAAGCAGGAGGAGTTAGATGTTGTGCTGCTGGGGAAGTGGATGCTAGAGAAGGCCAAGGTTGGCAAGAAGAGCTGGCACCTGAAAAACGTCCAGGAGCCCTTGTGCTGCCAAACACCCAGCAACCRGGCCAAACAAGAGGGCAGAGGGAAGGACAACTTCCAGCATGATGTATCATCTCTTCAGCCTGTTAACTGTCTGCTGCCTACCAAAGAAGGACTGTTGAGGTATTTCTATGTATGCCCTTTACAATGAGATTCTATTTTCCTAGAGAAAACCAGGATAGTAAAGGGCTAGTCACTTTTCTCACCTGTTTCTTTATCTCCTCCATTTCTGTTTGATCTTCTAGATCCTAGGGGACACAAATCAGCCTCTTTCCTACTCTGCTAGCCTATTCAGAATGGAGAGAGCAGCTCGAGGAAAGCCTTACCTGCCCTAACCTCTAAAGGACTGTTGGGAAAGTGTCAGGTGGCCAGGAGATCCCAGGGCCATGCTGGATCCTAGGCTAGCTGTGGGTGGGTGTGGAATGCCCCTTCCTCCTTCACCAGCATCATCCTCCTGCTAAAAAGCTCTTCTGTACTTATGTTTCTCTCTCCTAAGTTTAAGTAGTCCTTCTTTGTCCATGGAGGCAAAGCTGAGCCCCTGCTACCTTCACTGAATTATCTTTTCCCTGAACTTCTCTTTCCCCACCAACAGTCCCTTACTGCCAGAAGTCTTTTTTGGCTAGGAAGCTAGGAAAGCAATCCTCATTGCTCCTGGACAGGTTGCCAAGGTCGGACAGGCTGCTCTSCATGTGCAGGCCTGTTCCTGCCTTGTAGCCAACACATGGGTCCTTCTCCATATCAGAGCAGATACAASGGGTAGTGGTAAGGAGCTGATGTGGTTAATGCTGGTGATGTATCTCAGATCCTGGCAGGAATACCATCAGAGGAAAGAAACCAGATTGAAAAACCACTATCCTCTCAAAGGCTTGTCTACCCACTCCAAAGGCACGGTTCCTCTAGCCCCACTTGCACGRTACATCTACCCAGCAGCCCCAGGAGCAGAGGTGGCCCACCCTTCCCTGGCACGGGTAGGATGGCTGAGTGATGGGTGAAGCCAGGCCCTGTCCAGCATGGCAAAGTCAAGCCAGCGCTGAACAGGAACCAGTGCAACCAGCACTATGTCATGCRCGCTCTGCAGGCAACATTCCAGCTTTGCAGTAATAGGAGACAAAATGAGACTTGTCCAGGCTGGGACTGGAAAATGAGGTATTTTAGAGTCACAGCAGGAATGTGCTGGCGTTATTGGAGCCCTCTGCCCACCGCTTGGCTCCCCGGGCAGGCAGGAGGCATTGTTAGCCGGCATTAGCACTCTCGGGGAGTTTACCTGGAATTGCTGATCCAGATTCATAAACATGATCGTGTTAATTGGCTGCCGTGGCTGCCGCAGCTGCCTGCTGCCGGCTCCTCCCAGCRCTGGGACTCCACATGCACTCATCTCCTTTCCCACCCCAATGTCAAGATGTCTCTATTCCTCCATCCACTTGGACTGAGGATGCTGGAGGTACCAAGGCCAAGAGACAAAGACCCACCTGGAGAACAGAAAGAGGCAGAGGCTGGGTCGGTCGGTAAGCCTGGAGCCAGCTTACATCCRCAGACAAACAGTGAACTGCACTAGCTTGGCGTGGCAAAGGAGTATGTTAAAACTAAAACACAAATGCCCACTTGAGGGCTTATTTGGTCTTTGTGGGGACTTTGAGGTTTGTAGGAAGTCCTGCAGCCATGGGAAATGGTGACTTGAGGGCAGGCACCTGGTCTAAAGAGCAAC
Organism: Rhea americana; assembly: GCF_003343005.1. Classification (NCBI taxonomy): domain Eukaryota; kingdom Metazoa; phylum Chordata; class Aves; order Rheiformes; family Rheidae; genus Rhea; species Rhea americana. The sequence continues at coordinate 5,742,019 of NW_028186401.1, forward strand.
TTTTAGTGTAGGAGCAATGATAGTGTGGCAGGAGTGSGAACAACCATCAGGCTGCTCAGCCTGAGATCAGGCTTGCTCTTGTCTCTCTTGGAATGGGGCCAATTACTTCTAGTAAATTATTCATCTGACAAATTTAGCCTGTTATTCTATCCATGATCTACCGAGAGTTTTACAGATTTCCCTATTATTCGAAATTGTGAAAATACTGCAGAAATCTCTTGGGCTCTGGCATATTCTATATTCATCTTAATTCTTGGCTCATCTGTGACATCCAAAGCAGTTTCTACCACATGGTGCCAAACTCTCGATGTATAATGAGATAACAGGACCTTGCAGAGATGAGTGACACCTCTGTTCCACACCAGCCTTCCCGTGAGGAAGCTTGCATGAGGAATCGCAAGATTTGCCCTTTTTACGGTCATGGCCTTCTTGTGCTTTTATAACCAATGAAAGCTCTGGCCTGGTTAAGAGCAGGCATGGTGGTGCCAACAAGACGACTGCCCACAATCTGCTCCCATATTTGTTGGTCCTTCTTGCACCATTTCCCTAGTGCAAACTTTGTTGTGCAGATTTTTCCCTGCAGAAGCAATCTCCTTTTTTCACCGAAGCAGGAGATGGCGTAAGAACATCTACCGATAATCCTGAGCTTATAACACAGAGGTTAGTGGAACTAGAGGAGTCCATGGTACTCAGTTGGACCCTTTTAAAGCAATTTTGATTTTTCTCACTTCCATCCCTGAATCTGGGATACAAGAGAAAAATAACACCACTATTCCCTTGCAGTCAGACCTATCACGGCCCTGTAAAACTGCAAAAAGCTTTTGCCTCCCCCCAACAAGCTCTTAATTGCTTCTACAAAGATTTCTTTGGAACCATGAGGGTACAACTAAAACTTAGCACYGTCAAGAGGAATCACATGCCTCTTATAAAACGTAGCACCTGGAAAGGAAGATTGCTGAGCAAAGAGTAAGAAAGATGGATGGGTTTATTGTGGACAAGCAATGACTAATCAGGCCCAGGAGTACAACAGCACTGTGTCAGAGGAGAAGCTGCCAGCCATATCCATCAATAAGCACAATGTGGTCAAAGTGCATGAATTTCAGCTAGGAGACTTTAGACAACCTCTTAGGAAAGTTTCTGTGGGCTAGACTATGTCTGCAGCTATGGGAGCTGCCTTGGGTTATACTTTGTCCTTCTCCTGCTTTCTCCCAGAGAGAGAGATCAGGTCTCTGAGTAGCTCAGAGAGCTCCCTGTCCCACTGCAGCATGCGAGGAAGAAGAGCAGCCAGCAACACCACATCTTTGCCTGCTTGAATCTCCCAGGCCTGGGAAGAGCCTGTCATTGCCAGGTTGGCAATACAAAGCTGTGGTCCTATGACTCTAGAGCCASTTTAGTGGTAGAAAATAAGCTGTAGAGGTGCAGGGAAGTCATCAACTTCAAGAGAAATTAAGGGGATGTTTGAACTGATTGCTAAACCATTCCCCAGTGGGCTCCCAGAGGTGACTTGACGGAGGAGAGTTTTCTGTAGGAAACAGGTCCTGCACACCTTGGATTCACCATTCCCAGAGAGGACCAGGGAACAGCACCCAAGAAACCCCATTCAACAGGTCCAGGATTGCACTTAAATCAGTAAGTCTTGTACACYAACCAGAAATAGTACAGGCAGTGCAATCCTCTGTTAATAAGCATCTGAAGGGCTTTGCACACTGGAAAACCTGGAATGAGCTTCACTGGGTGAATCTCATGCATTCCTGATCCCCCTGAGTTTCACCCAGCCAGCTACGTCACCCGGCGAGTACAACTGCCCCAGCCGCGCTGACACCGTGGGAACCGACACGCCGTCTCTCCCGCAGTGCTCTCCTGCTGCGCTTTCAGAGGTAGGTTTGGCGTCTCACTGCAGTTTCTCCAGGCTTTGCTGGCACTGTGGCCAGCGCCTGGCGTTTGGGAGAAAGGACAAGCTCCCACCTCAGCCTTGGAGCACCCCTCACACCCCACCTACATTTTTCTGGCCACAGCCAGAGACAGGCAGATTGATGGAAAGGTCACAAAATGCTACAAACCTGCGGGCTGCTTCCAAGCAGGAGCAAAGGGAAGAGGAAGGGAGGGAAAGAAAGAGCACTTGCACCATTTCAGCCTGGGGAAGGGCCATCACATCCACTTGGCCTCCTCAGAATCCAGGCTGAGCCAATACCTGACAGTCTCTTATCTACAAGATGAACGTGGCCYTTCCTCATGCCCACTCTTCTGGTGGGAGCTGGTGGTGCTTGCCCTAATCAATTGGCTTTTCTAAATACACAGGCCCTTGGGATGGGGGAGCTGTAAGCTGGTTTGGCTTTGCAGCTTGGTCTCCAGCGCCRAGCTCGAGGTGGCTGCAGCATGCAGAGGTGGTGCTGTGATGCTCAGCTCACAGGGCGCAGAGACCCCCAGCACCCCAAAATCACCACAAGCTGCGTTGCATAGTTTCACCAGAAATAACAAAAGTGAGCAGAATTTTCTACAAAGAGACCTGCCAGGGCTTCCTAACAAGTTCTGGTGGGACACTTCAAAGACTCTCATTAGGAGGAATTAATTAGCTTAACAGCAGGGAAGGAAGCGAGATATGCAAAGCTCAGAGCAACAGATTGAAGGAAAGGGTTTACTAGCCAGAAGAAAAATGTAAAAAGACAAGGAAGAATTGAATTACGAGGCGATTTAATTCTTTTAATTCCGAACAGGCAGAACAAGCCCACAGGCGGTTTACAGGGGAAACAAAAGAGCACAGCGACGACGACGCTCGTCCTGCACGCTTAGCACGGGGAAACCACGCCGAGCGGGCTCCCCGGGCCCGGG
>NW_028186401.1:5745692-5859113 GCF_003343005.1 Rhea americana
GGCTTGCCCGGGCATGCGAGAGCCGCGGCTTCCGGGGGAGCCACGCGGGAGCCGGGCCGCGCCGGGCCGCGCCGGGTGAGGGGCGTTGGCCCCGGGCGGGGGGCCGGGCAGTGGGGCGAGCAGGCGGCCGGGGCTCGGGAATGGGGCGGACAGGGGCCTGGGGCCGGGCTGTGGGACAGGCTGTGGGGGCGAGGCCTACTCATCGGGCAGGCAGTGGGCTGGGGCCGGGCTATGGGGCAGGCAGGGGCCCGAGGCCGGGCCGTGGGGGAGGCAGGGGCCCGGGGCCGGGCTATGGAGCATGTAGGGGCTTGGGGCCGGGCTATGGGGCAGGCAGGGGCCTGGGACCGGGATGTGGGGCAGGCAGGGGCCTGGGGCCGGGCTATGGAGCAGGTAGGGGCCTGGGGCCTAGTCGTGGGGCAGACATGGGGCTGGGCCCAGGGGTGACAGTTCCCCCCCCCTTTCCTGCCCCTCTCCCCCTGCCCCGGTCGGGGGCCAGGAGGGGTCTGTAGTGGGGTGCGCCAGCACTAGTCTCTTCTGGGGGGCTGTTGCGGGGCTGTGTGGTGCTAACTCCTGTGTCTGCTCCAGCAGGGATGCCTCCTGGCAAGGGGCAGATGACACCTCTCCTGCCCCCCCCGAAGGTCCCCATGCTGGCCCCAAAGGGCACTCAGGCCCCTGCCGCGGAAGGTGGCACCTGTCCCTCGGCACGCAGCTGTCCCCAGATGGCCGCYGAGGGCCCCAGTTCACCGCAGGGGCGCAACAAGAAGAAGAGCCGCAAGCACCAGAGGTTCTTGGAGCGCAGGGCRCTGCTGGAGCAGAAGGGGCTGCTGAGACCCCGCAAGCGCCCGGGCAGCCAGGCACCCGCAGCCAGGCTGGCGGAGGATACCTGCAGCCCTCCCGTGGTTCCCGCTGCGGAACCACAAAGCGGGAAGGTTGGGAAGCCCAAGCAGGTCCTCTCCCTGTCCGCCTCTCCGGACAGCATAGCCAGGCACCACTCCGTGCTGCTGTCCCAGGATGACAGGGGCAGCTCYGCCGAGGTGGGGACATCTTCACCGCTTCTGCGCCCAGGGAAGTACRTGGCCATCGACTGCGAGATGGTGGGCACCGGCCCTCGGGGGAAGCTGAGCGAGCTGGCGCGATGCACCATTGTGAACTATGAGGGGGACGTCGTGTATGACAAATACGTCCAGCCTGCGTTCCCCATCGTGGACTACCGGACACGCTGGAGTGGGATCACGAAGCGGCACATGAAGAATGCTATTCCCTTCAGGGCTGCCCAGGCAGAGGTGAAATGGGAGGTGCAAGTCTTGGGGGGAAGAGGCAGGGTAATCACACAGCCCTAGGGTGGGCTTTGTGGCATTCCCTCCTGGGRTCACCCTGTCCCAACAGCTTTTTACCAGTATTCAGACAGTCACATAGTATGTCCCATCTCTGTGCCTGTGCCTCCTCCTAGTCCCTCTCATGGTGGGGGGACTTAAAAATGGTGCTACTTGGCTTATATATACTGCCAGCCCCTCAGGATTTTGGCAGGAGGCTCTGAACTCCTGCAAACAAGCCCCAGGCAAACAGCAACAGCCCCTCCTACTGGACTGTGTCCTTGGGAGGGAGTTAGAAATAATCAGTGAAGYTCTGCCATAACTGAGTCCCATTGCTTTGTAAAAAAGTTATCATTAATTTAATATTTAATTTAAAATGGTAACATTATGAGGTCTTTTATTAAAACAAAACAAAAAAAAAAAATGCCTGTTATCTGCCAGAGAGAAACTGGGATATGAGGGGACCTATGCTGAGCTGCTCTTGTATAGAGACACAAGCACAGGACCATGAGTCACYTAAGCCTTGCCCGAGGTTGGTTTGCTGTAGCTGAGCCTCCGTTCCCTCAGGCTTTAAGCAGTGCACWATGTACCTGCTGTGTGCTGCTGTGGACTTGAGTAACATTGTGAATTGGGACCAGCTGGTTGCCACTCAGTTCTGGGATCCTAAAAGATTAGAACTGAAGAAACTAAATTTAATGCAAAATGGCTTAATTTATACTTAATCTGTGTTTGTTTTGCTGTTACCACCTGTGTGATGCTATCTGACACTTTCAGATCCTGAAGATCTTGAAAGACAAGATTGTGGTAGGACATGCCATCCACAATGACTTCCAAGCCCTGAAATACTTCCATCCAAAAGACAAGACCCGAGACACTAGCCGGATCCCTTTGCTGAACCAGAAGGCAGGATTCCCTGTCAAAGTCAATGCCTCTCTCAAGAGCTTGGCCAAGCACCTGCTCCACAAAAAGATCCAGGTGAGCACCTGCATCTACGAGGGGACAACAGATTGTGTGACTAGCAGGTTGCATGAGACTCAGCCTCTGTGAGTGCTCTAGAAATCTTGAGATGGGGCAGTCCTCAGTTTTGTTGTGGGCCTCTTTAATCAGTCTAGTTCCCCCCATCTACGCATGGTGCTATCCATGAGGCAGAGACAGAGCTTGTTCGTCCTATGCTCCCTCCATYTATAATCAAGTCAGGGGAGACCAGCCTTTGTAGCAGAGCTGCTGTTAAGCATCTCAGTAAAGCAGGGACAGGACTTGCATCTTTCAGGATGTGGTGATGAGAAATGCATACATCTCTCTGTATAAGGCTGGATCAGACCCTTGCTGTCTCTGTAACCCCCAGCAGTTGTGTTTATGAGCAAGTTGGTAGCATGGCTTGTAGGATTTTTGCCAGCCCCTCCTTCTAATGCATCTTTTTCACCTTTGCTCTCAGATCGGCCGCAAAGGACACTCATCGGTGGAGGATGCGCAGACAACCATGGAGCTTTACAGACTGGTGGAGGTGCAGTGGGAGAAGGAGCTGGCCAGCAGCCTGCCCCCAAGGGCCCCCAGCCCTGTCGCAGACAGCAGCACGGACAGTGACCAGTACATGGATGACCAGTACTGGCCCACACACCTGAACATAGATAGCCTGTGAAGGGTGACAGCTTCTCCTCTGAGTGTTTTGAGACATCTGGCGCCTTCAGCTATTAAAGCGGAGGCAGCTGCTGGTGCCTGTGTGGTGGTCTGTGGGGTGCTTCCTTTTCCCAGGATTGTATCCCAAACACTCTGCCCAGCAGCAGTATCTTAGTGCAGATGGTGACATGGTTGCTTCTGTTACCAGACTGTGCATAGAGTCCACCATGGGCATGGTGGGCCGCTATGCACCCCTTCTCTCCTGTGCCAGCCTCTCCCTTGGGTACTGGCTGTGGCAGACTGTGGGCTTGGCGGTGGTGAGCCTTCACCATCCTGTGGGAGGGAGAGCAGGCAGATCCACACTCTGTGGCAGCAGCAGTCCACTGCCTGCTGTTGGAGGCACCAGAGATCTTGGAGTTGCAAATGGATCTCCTAGCTGTGCCACTTCCCCTTGGTTGCTTTCATTTGGGGAGGAGTACGTTTAGTATGAGGCACAGTTGCTCTGGGTACCTCAGGGCAGCATCTCCTGAAAACGCTGTCTGCAGCCTCTTGCCATCGGATGAGAGCCTTCTCACAGGAGAGTGCTGTGGCTGGGCCATACTGATCTGTCGCCTGGTGCTCTGGGAGGAGTGGGGCTGAGGCGCCAGATGGGAACACTCCCTGTGGGCATGTGATGGCTGGGCTAGGACTGCCAGGGGACCYATATGTGATAACCTCAGAGGGCAGGAAGAGGAGCCATCCCTGGTGATGGGCAAGTGACTAGTCTTGCTGGTAATTTCTTACTTCTCTGAATCTGTGGTGATGAACAGGACCCTGTTGTGACTGTGAAATGGTCAGAAGGAAAAGCTGTGTTTCCTTCTACCTGAACATGCAACCACATGGGCAAGCTGCAGAATCGTGGAAGAATTCAGGTTGGCAGGGACTTCTGGAGATCATCTAGTCCATAGTGTACATCACAGCCCTGGTACAGCAGTTCTTTGCTGTCTCGCTGACACCTGAAAATTACAGACTGTCCAGGGCCAGTTAAACAACCAGTTTCCTTCCTACCTTAATTACACAGTGAAGGCCAAAAAGAAAGTCCAGGTTTAATCAGTCTCTAATTTCCCCTGGATAAAATAGGATGCACTAGATCTTAAATAAATTATTCATATTCTTGTCAAATCATGAATTAAAAATCATTGCTGGAAAAAAAACTGTTGTGTTCCTTGCATGATCAAATTGGGAAATTCTCCAGAGGGAGCAGGGTAAGGATGAGATTTTCTTGTGTTGTGCATTCACTGACTGCATCACGTGCTGAGCTCCGGCAGCTACAAACCCATGTGCAACCAGAAAAGAGATTTTAGATGACTTGATTATAGTTGGAGTGAGCTGCACCTTTCYTCTTGGAGCGAGGCAGTTCCCCAGCATTAGAGGATAGTCCCCTTTGCTCTGGTGATCACTGTGGTTACCCACTGCCCTTCAAGGACAGCTCTGCAAAGCTGTTTGTCAAGAAGTACTGGATGTGCTTAGCCAAAGCCGGTGTGGTCCAGCACTGCCAGGTGTTAATGAGCCCTGTTCTGTAGGACAGCCATGGTAACTTTCTAATTACTTTTTTCTACATGGTCTGCACAACTCTCCCRTTGTGCAGAAGGTCTGGATGTCCTTGATTAGACATTGCTGGCAGCATTACTGCGTAGGCAGGGCCTTCCTGCCTTTTTGCAGCAGAGAGAAACTACCTGTTGTGCAAGACTTGAAAGATGAGGGTTGCTTGGAGCAAGGGCATGTCACAAAGAGACAGTTCGAAGAAAGCCCATTTCAAGAGAAAGTGTCCTGCTGTCCTCCAGCCCTTCCCAAGGCAGGACTGTCATGGAGCCCACTCCTGACTTATACAGGGACATCCTCACACTAMCAAGGATGAGCATGTTACTAGAGCTGCTGCTCTGGCAACTATTTAGAATATAAAACTTGGTCTGAGCTGGCGTTTTTATGAATGAAGTTGACTATTGCACTGTGTGGAGGCTAGCTCAGCCCTGTTTCTCTGAAGTTGATCGTTATATGAGTCACCTACATTTGGTATACTTCAAAAAAAATTTTAAGCCCATTTCTAATGTGACTGGTATGCCAAAGCCCTATCTCCGTGACCTCCCAACCTTAGGAAATGCTTTGCCTGAAGGCAAACCTGCAGCTGTTTGGTAACTAGATTCCATGAGCACCAAAATRTGCACTTAACCAGAATGCAGAAGATGACCCAAGCAGACAGTGTGATTGTTAAAAATACCAGCCAGCGTTTCCCCATCTCYGTACACAGGAATTGCCCACCTGTACGGGCTATCTGTACAGGTGCTACCTGTACAGTGCTACCTGTCTGATAACGTGTCTGTGCAAGGCACCTCAGAGCAAGAGCCAGGCCTGCTCTGCAGGAGCCTCATGCAGATGCAGTGTCCCCCTTTGTGCAGTGCTGTCTAGGCCATCGTTGCTCTCGCTGACTGCTTGGGGCGCACGGCCCACGGCTCTTGATGCTGGGGTCCCTTGGTCCCACCATGGCGAACATGGGGGTGTTGGAGAGAAGGGAGGTTGCAGGACAGCCATGGTAACTTTATGGGTGATGGATGTACATCCGTCTAGATGAATGACTGCCAGCACCACAGAGGCTKTTGGCAGCCTTGCTGCGGCACGGAGCCGGTAGCCAGCGTTAAAATGAAGTCCGCATCTTCCCGCAGCTTGGCTAGACAGGGTCAGAGGCTTTTCCCTGCGGACAGTGGGAGAAAGAGTTCAGCCTGAGCCTTGGGAAGCAGCCAAGTCAGCCGAGTGACGCAGGCATACCTGACGCATAGATCAGTGCAATTACAAGACGCATCTTGTACTTCCCTTCTTAACTCTTCCTTGCCTGGCAGAGGCAGCCTGGAGACAGCCCAGAAACACTCTGACATATATAGAATATGTCTAAAAGGATCTGCCCTCTCAGTGACATGAGCACAATGTTTCAACAGTTGTGCTGCTCTCTTTAAATAAATAATAAGAACCTAATTGCTTAATAAATTCATGGTCTGTCCACCAGGATGGGTAAGAAAAATGGCTCCATGGCTGGTCTTACGAAATTGTTGGTGCTGGACCGTGTCAAGCGTGTTCCTGTCCCAGCAGGGCTGTAAAGCATCGCCTGCTCCACCTGCTGTGTGTGCGTTGAGGTGCAGTTCAGCTAAGCCCCTGCACAACTCCACGCAATATCAACAGGTCCCTGTTGGGTACAGGAGGGACCTTCGCCAGCAGTATGCCACATGGTGCATGCAGGATGCAGCATCTGCACCCGGACACTTGTGAGAAGAGGACAGCTGATGTAGGTCTTTCTTCATTTCCTCCTCACTGCTGTTTCTACCTCTCCCAGAAAAGGTGGCAAGAGGGAAGCACAGATGTGGAAACGGTGAAAGGAGTGCAGATACAAGGTAGCTGCAGGCATGAAGGTCCGAAAAGGCTGAGGAATTTCCTGCCCCACTGACCTGAGAAGGGAAGAGTCTGTCCTCTTGCAGAACCAAGCCACCATGCAGCCCATCTTAGGACCTGCCTAAGCTGCTGCTCAGAGAACACCACGCTCATGCGACTCTGCAGCCATCCATTCTGGTCAAAACCCAGCAGAGTGAAACACTCCACTCTGATCCTGCTCTTTAGCTTTGAGATATGAATGTCCATTTTGTCCCACATCGCCCTCAACAGGACACTGCWGTTTCCCAAAAAGCCATCTCTCGCAGCTGGTCACCCTGCACAAAGGCGATCATTCAAGCTTGCCGTGACTTGGGTTATTTATCAGTCTCGGGCGGCTGCCAAATCTTTGCACACTTTCATCTTGAATGGGAGCCCAACCAAAAACATAAGGAAGGAAAAGCACATTGGATAAAACGTGAGCCATGAGTTGTGGCTGCGCTGGCAGTGAGCCAGGTGGGCTCGGAGCCAGGCAACGCTGCGCCGAGGCCCTCCAGCTTCCCCATCCTCGCCCAGYGCGCCAGTCTCACCGGCTGCGAGAGGTTTGGTGCTATCTGAAACRAGGTCCCGGGCCCTGGGGAGGGGGACGCAGTTTTGTCGACAGCTGCCACCCCCAGTAGGCAGCGGCACGGAGCGCCCTGCTGCTCCCGAAGAACGCGCGTGTCCCCGCTTCGCTGACGTTCGTCCGCRAAGGCTTCGTTTTCCAGCGTGACGCGAGCGTGTGACTTTCATCAGAGCGAGACATCCTCCCTTGCTGAACCGGGCTGGCATCCCTCCAGCCCTCCTTTACCTGATAGCACTGCTTCACTCTCAGCTTCTGGCCACATGACAGCATGGTTTGAGACCCACACGTGTCCAGGATGAGGATGAGGAATGGCACAAAAAGAGGCGGAAGGACACGAGGCTTTATCAGCCTGTGACTCATTCYGCATTGCAGTCAGCCACAGACAAGAAGAAAAAGTAATTATGAAAAAAAGAAAATCAGAAGAACACATCTAAAGTATTGACCATTAAAATGCTTTAGAGAGAACCACTTCCAAATGCRTGCCTGGGCTTAGGCAGGATGAAATATGCAGGATCAGCTCTAGAGTAAGGGACAGATTTTTCTAAGGTAGACGGAGGGTAGATTTTTCCCTCCCTCRCCATCACTGAGGCTTTCCATGGCCTGCCTCCATGGCTGCCAATGTGCCTTTCTGGAAACGTAGCTTAACATTTGCACTGTAGTATAGGAGCTGGGAAACCCTCAGACTCTCAGGGTTCGTGTTAAGCAGAACTCAGCCCCTATCTCCACAACACTGATTTAAACCCTCTGTTGAAATACTCCCTGCCCTGGGGACAAATTTGCTGYCTTCATAGCCTGTGGCGCTCATGTGTCCTGCAAGTTTTGCCACTGTACAACCTTCTCCAGGCCTTAGGGAAGCTGAGAAACAAACTGGAGGTCAGTCATGTCTTACATCAGCTTTGAATGGCTGGAAGAAATCACACTGTGCTCTCAAGCCCACAGTACCTCCAAGGCATGGTTCCTGAGGAAGGAAGTTGGGCAGGAGAACCAGGGAGGAGTCTCCCTTCAAGTCCTTTGTGAAAAGCTCCTCAAGAAAAAATAGCCAGGTACCGAAGAAAACCTCATGACAGATGATGGGTGGTAGGTGGTGGTGGTGGTGGTAACCTGCTACACAGTGATGAAGGTGAGTGTCAGATAGCAATGTTTGCTACGAATAATATTAATGACAACTTTCATCCCTTTTCCACCTGGTGAACCATTCAACAGCTAATCAGGGTTTTCACAGATGTCTGTGAATATTCACCTAAATATCAGGGAAATTGCTATAGCTCAGAATAGCCATTATTTGCACTGTTTTATCATCKTCCCGGCATGGTGGTGCTCCTGTTGGAAGGCTCAACATCCTCAAGCRGGTGGAGGAGAGTGGGATCAGGTATTGGGCTGGCTTGGCATTTACACTAAAAATCATGACAATTCGAGAATTTGCAGAATACTTGGCRGTTTTCTGCATGCCTCTGAATAATGATTAATACAAGCCCATGAAGCCAGCAATGGRGACTCAGGGCTTTTTTATCAGAGGAAAAACATTGTCAAATTAGTTTTTCAACCAGCTGCAAGAGCAGGTAACTGATAAGCTCGTCATTGGAGTGGATTTGAACCAATGGGAGCAGATGGGTGACAGCATTTACTTCTGTCTAGCAACAGCTTCTCCTTGAGCACCACACAACAATTCAGACCGAGATGTGCTTTCGCTTGCTTTTATTATGCTTCCCCCTTTCCTCTCATCCTGCTAGAAGGAGGTTTTCAAAGGAGACAGTCAGAAATTGAGTTCGCAGTGGATTTTCCCCAATTTTCTGCATGGCTTTGGAGCCCCTTCCTCTCCGACAGGACGAGAGCCAGTGGGAGCGAGTGCAGGCCAGGGAGGAGGAGTGGGCGTCCCCACCCGGGGTGAGCAAGGTGTGCTGTGGGGCTGCGCCTCCTCCCTCCCGCTCTGCCCACGCGCTCCCGTCGGCGCGGTCGAAGAGGCTGCACGGCTGCTCCGAGGGCYGAGCAGAGCCCGCTCGCCCCGGCACGGCATGGCGCTAAGGTCGTGCTTTCCTCCTCTCTTCCTCTGACCATGTCCCTAATCCCTTGGGGCTGTTTTCCCCTCTTCATCCCGGGGCAGCAGCTGGGGCCCTGCTTGTTTTGGATGGGTGTAGGATATCCGTCAGATACGTGAAATATTTAATAGTAAAAAGAGCAGTTTTGACTCGGAGCCAAGAAACGCAGCTCCGGGGAGCACCTGGCTCTCCCCCACCACAGCAAGCGTGCCGCTGCAGATCTGCTGTTTGGTACCTTTGCTGCCCCCCGTGGTATCCATGCTCCATGTGCATGGACACGGAGCGCCGGGGAGCTGCACGGAGCGGGAAGGATTTACTTTGATGCCACCTTGAGTTTTCCAAACACAGGCAAAGGGGGGTTTTAACTGCTGGGTAATTCCCAGTCTCCTGGGAGTGGAGCAGTGCAGGACCCTAACGACAGCCCAGAGACGACCTGTGCCTGCAGGGCTTGCAGCCTGCTGGGGCTTGCAGGCGCAGAGGGACCATTCCTCCCACTCGCAGGCAGAAAGCASACGCGCGGTTGAAGTGACTTGGCAAAGACCAGACCGGGCTGCCGCAGAGGGAGGGATCGATCTCCCTTCGCCCCTTCCCCAGCCCGCACCCCTCCTCCCTTCCTTTCTATGCGAGTGTGAATTAGAAGGCAGAAAACTTGTAGCCGGTTATAAATTAAAATCTCTAGAGYCTTAATAACCTGCCTGGCCAGGAGAAGCAAATAGGTGTGATCTAAAAATGAATAGACACATCTGCCCACCGCTTAGCGCTTTAGCTGCGGGAGGGCTGTGCGTATGTGCGCGTGTGGCACGCGCGCGTGTGTGTGCGACCTGCCGGCGCAGCCTCGCGGATTGGCTGGGAAAAGCCTTCCCAGCCAATAACAGGGACCAGCGTGGCCTAGCAACAGCCTTTCCCTAATGAAAAACAAGCCACTTAACCATCGTGACTGTCTGCAGATCAAATATTCTCTCAGAGCGCCTCATCCTCCAAATGTACCCAGCCCAGGCTGCCGCGAGGGCACGCGGCGTCGGGCCGGCGTCTCGCCAGGCCGCACGCCAGCAAACAGGGCTAGGGAAGCGCTTTGGATGTCTGAGCTGGGGTAGCACCACCCGAACGTCCGAGGTGTCCTGCATCCGACTTCTCCCTTCAGCCTCTCTGCASCAGATGGGTGTCAGGAGTGCAGGAAGGAGCTGCAGTCTGGGGTGGGCACTGTAGAAGCTGCTMGGGAAGGTGCTGGGCATGGGATCAAGGGATGAAAAACTCCCCGATGCCGGGACCACCCCCCAGCACTGCAGGGAGCCCTGCCAGAGGCACCCACAACATCTTGCACCTGTGGCTGCCCTGCTGCTGTGGAGAGCGGGACTCTCCCCCCGGGCRCATCTTACCCTGAGCCTGGCTAGAGACCATGGGACGTGTCCCCGGCCACCACTGCTGCTGGGAGCCCAGGGCCCTTGTGGGCAGCAAGGAAAGACGCTGGCTGCGAAGGGCCAGCCACGAGGCTGAGCACCTCGCAGAAATGCCAGCTCTGCTAGTGCGTCAGCCGGCAAGCAGGGAAGTCTGACACATGGCAGTGATTCCCAGCAATAGCCTCCACAGCCGCCCTGGGAAGCAGCTTGCAAAATAACCACCGAGCTTATGGCTCTGGGGGAAACAGAGGGCTAGGCTTGGGGTTAGTGGACAAGGTGAGATATGATGCACACCAGGGTGTACAGAGGATCTTGTGAGTCTTTTTGCCATTTCAAAGATTTTCCTTAGCAAAAATCACTCTTTTCTGTGGCTGTTTCAGGTGTATGTCCAGTTCCTGCAGAGGAGGCAGGTTGTGAGATGGGGAGAACAGAATCACAGAATGGAGACCTGAATGGACCTCTGGAGATCATCTAGTCCAACCCCCTGCTCAAGCAGGGTCACCTAGAGCATGTTAGACAGGGCTGCATCCAGGCAGGCCTTGAATATCTCCAGAGATATTCTCCAGAGATACTGTGGAGAAGGAGACTCCACAACCTCTCTGGGCAACCTGTTCCAGCTCTCTGTCACTCTCACAGTGAAGAAATTCCTGCTCATATTCAGGTGGAACTTCCTGTGGTTTGGTTTTGCCCATTGCCTCTTGTCCTTTTGCATGGGACAACTGAAAAGAGTTTGGCCCCACTCCCTTGACACTCTCCCTTGAGATACTTAYACACATTTGTAAGATCCCCCCTCAGTCTTCTTTGAGACAGCAGAGGAGATTTAGGCATAACGTCACTTTTGAGCTTCAGACACCCCCTTCCCTGGAGAACAGCAAGACCCTGTTGTCCTCCTGGCAACATGTGTAATGCCCATTACACATACGGTGTGGTGGGGGAGAGGGCCCAGCTCTGGCCACCTGGGGACGGGGAACAGCAGCACAGTATAGCAATTGCTCCATCCCCAGTAGCTGCGTCATCTCAGGAAGCTTTAAGCTCAGCCCCAACCTTCCAGTCTTTCAGCCTGCTTTTCTTCCTCTGTTTCCCCTCTGTTTTGCAGACAGGGAGCTGGTAGGGGGTCTATAGTGTTTTGTTAAGTTTGCCAAGTCAAAAGGAAGGTTTCAGCCCTGCTTAATGTACAGCCTATGCCTCCAGCTCAAACCTGCCCTGGAGCAGCGCTGCCTSGGCAGGCAGGGAACCCCCCCTGGGGAAACATGGTTACAGTCTCAGAGTGAACATCCTGGACCAATCTACTCTCACACACCCCGAGACTTCCACACACAGCAAGTTTTGCGTTAGAAATAATAAGAGTTTTGGTTTGTTTTTTCTCCCAAACTAGAAAACAGCAAAATATTCTCATCTTTTCAATGACGTCTGACACAGGGAGAGGCGGCAAGGTGGAGGGGTGGTGGCCGGAAAGCAACATCACCCTATTTCTGAAACAAAGTAACCCCAACTCTTCTGGGGACGTGTGCTGGGAGGGAACCGCATAGTCCTAGTGCTGCACCCTCAGCTGAGACCTGCCACACTTCTGTCACAACACGGCCCAGGCTTGCTGAGGCTGGGCCTCCCTGGGTACGTTCCTGGGACTGATTTGCCCTGGAGAAGCTCTCAATGATATCTACACAATATCCTGTGGGCTTGCATTTTCTGCCAATGGCACATGTCTCTGCAGCAATGGATGGAGCAAGGTGAAGACTTCTCCTCAGCTCTGCCACCTCGTCACAGCGTGACAGCAGCCCAAATCCTCCGTCTGCAGAGGGGCTAAGGACTGGAGGGACAAGGACTGGGGAGGCTCACCCACAACCGTGAGCTCCTGCAGATGTTCCAGAAAATCAAGCCTAAAGGAGCCACGCATCACCATGGAAAATGTTGAAAAATAAATGGGTGGGGGGAAAGCAAAACTGTGACTCTCCATTCCTTTCAGCTGACACCCTAGAGAAGCAAACCCAAGTTTTCACTCAATTCGTGCCCATTTCAGGTTTGTGCAGCTCTGGCTGTTCACTAGATGGTGCCCTCGGGCTGCTGATTTCTCAATTTTTCCCTCTCAGGTCCATGGTGGGACAGAGGCTGGGGCAGCCTGCTCTTCGCCGGCTTATCAGGGGGTGTTTTTGGAAGTTCACAAAAACAAATAGTCAACTCACYTCCAGCGCAGAGACACAGAGACAAGTGAGCAAAGCAGACAGGCAGTGCTGGACCCTTGCAGGGCAGGAAAGAGGTGAAAATCGCATTTCTTTAAGACTCATGTTCACATATGTCTTGTGTCAAATCTTCAATAACACACAGTTCTCTGCTCCAGCTGCGGCCATTTCTTTGGTCAATAAAGCTAAATGTGTGTCCCTTACCTGCCATGCCCTGGAAAGAGGAGCTTAAAAGCCWCCTGCTTTGCCCATATGCCAGGGCTAATTAAATTACTGTGCATTTTGGAGATGTGCTTAGTTTTCACATGGTAACACTTAAAGAGAACTAACTGGAGCGCATCAATCATGCAGTGGTGTCTAAGCACTTGACTGGGCAAGAAATTTCCTCTCAAGAGACAGCTGGCAAAAGGTGCGAGTAGATTGCATGGACCAGACCTCCTCATTTTCCCTCGGGAAAAGGAACTTTGGTGGCTATTGCAACAGACAGGGCAAAATATGGCTAGTCCYTGGGTTCAAGACACAGTCTTTTTCCATTCAGTCAAATGTTGAAGTTAATCATCGTTTTGCCATGAAACAGAGGGAGCCTAAGGCCAAAGGGAAAGGGAGTGAATCGTATTACAAAGGCGGATGTAGAAAGCACCATTCTCTTTTTTTCTGGACAGAGCCAACATTTCTTTTTCTAGTTCTGATAGATTCTGTCCTCCTCCTCCTCCAAGGCTTTGGGGATTGCGCCCAGATAAAAATACCACTGGGAAAATGCAGGTCTCCCAGCCAAGCCCTGAAGCTCCTGAACTGAGGCTGCCCAGCCCTCACACTGGCGTGTGCCGGCACCACTTTGGCAGCTCTGCTGGTGCTGCTAGCCCATGCTCTGCAAGCCACTCTGCTGTCCCATGTTTAAGAGTGGCATATCAGAGGTTTATGTATTAACATCAGCTTTAAAAGCAAATTAYCACATGCCTTTGACATGACAGTACTAGTTGCTGCTGTAGCTGTTCTGCAGGAACACGCAGATACGTCCCACTCGCTCTCCACCTGGCCACGGCCTCTGGTATGGAAGCGGTGCTCCTCGCCAGAGACAGGAGCTCCCTGTTTTTCTGTCTGCTACTGGATTACATAGCCCCTAACTCACCCCTCCAGCGAGGAGGCAGGTTAGCACCAGGAGTAACTCCCCACAGCTCAACACAAGATTGTGTTGCTTGTGACTTGTAAAGCTAGACTGGCCAGAAGGACTAGCAGAGGTCCACAACATACAAACCTCCTACCCAGAAGGAGGGACAGAAGGGGCTGGAGAGGCCATAGCTCAGCTTGACAGTGCATTGGGTATCTGTGTCTAGTCATCACATGCTGCAAGCAGTAGTCTCTGTTCCATAACCCAGTTTTATCCAAATCCCTCAGTACTTGCATGTTGCATTTCTGCCACTGAGAAGCTAGTTTACATCCCATCTTTGACAAAATAGAGGATAGAAATTAGAAGGACAAAGAAACAGTTTTGAAGATACMCAGTGTATGCACTTGAGCAAAATAGCAACTAAAAAAAAAGAATCATCAAAAAGGAAACATATAAAGCCATAGTTCTGAGGGAGGGAAGGAAAGAAAAAGGCAAGCTAAGACACAYTAGTACTACTAGGAGGATATTTATTCACTTAGAAATGTAAACCGATGGGCATAAAGCAGCATTATTTGAGTCCATTAGTGAAGAGCCCAAACTTAGAGCAAGAGAAGGTGGCAAGACAGGGCTGCAGTACATCTACAAAGCTGCATTGGGACCCAGAACAAGAATAGCAGGAGCTGCTACAGGTCAGATTAAGGTCTATTTGCAGTCCTAGGAGATGACTGTTTGCATTTGACCTTCACCTGACCAGGACGGACATTCTTTCCCTTTTCCTAGAAACCACTCCTGCCCTTATAAAAGGGGAAGCCCAGTTATGAGTGGCGACTTCCAATGACCAAGTCACACAAGGTCACTCTGCGGTGGTACTGTAGGAGATCCTGATGTCCCCYTTAATCTTCTGGTCTCTTAAAATAACAGAAAGATGGAAAAGATCAAAGCCAGAGCTACACAGAGCAACATTTGTTGTCATTTTAAGATGGCATTAATATGTAGGTCTGGTCAAAAATGTTGATCCAAAAATGGTTTCATGTTGCTGATTAAATCTGCCTTTCTCTACTCAAATTCTGAGTCATGCCTTCCAGTGGACATAAGCAAGGCTCAGCTGCGTTGGGTCCTGTAGAACCATCTAGACATGGAGATCCAGGCCACAAGGGCCAGGAAGTTCTCTCTCCTCAAAGCTCCCTGGCTGAGCTAATAACCCAGCTCRGGAGCTGGTACCAAGAAATGAATGAAATGTCCTCGGGAAAGGCATGACCTCTGGAGGGGTCATGCCAGCATTTAATTTTTATTTATTTATTTTTTAACCTGGATACTGGGCAGATCCRAACTGGAAGTGGCAGGTGAAGGATCATTTTTCTTTTCAGCAGCAGCAGCCCAAATAGGATAGAAGGAGGCAGAGTTCTCACGTCACATTGCCAAGCAGTCTTAAGGGACTAATATTGCCAGCCTGCGGAGATGAGAATGTGCCTTCTGGTCTCTGGTACCATCGGCTGCAATAAGAGGGAGTAAAACAGGGCAAAATGGCTCTCAAAGGCCTCCATAGTAAAAGTAGAGCCTGCGTAGAGGCAGTTTCTCCCACTGGAAATACCTGCCCGCTAGTCTCTCACTGCTTACTTTTGGGGGGAGTTAGGGGGGAAGGATTCGGGAAGGATAGCTGTTCCTGTTGCTGTTGTCTTTTATTTTGGGGATAAATGTGAAAAATGAGTTCCACAACTGCCCATTGAGCCTGCTTTTCATTTTCTAAGAAAAATTGGGCCAACCTAAGGAATGAAATCCCAAGCATCTCAATCAGGGCCTATTCTTAAAAGATTAAATGATTCTCCTGCCTTGGAAAGATACAGGTTCATCACACGTCTRTTAATGGGAACATTCCTTCCCACTGACTCTCACACTTGAAAACAYTCATCTCCAGACAGAAGGCAGGACTGCCCCTTACTGCCTGGAAGCCTTACGACTTCCTACCTTCAAGCCAGCAAAAAAAGGCTCATAGTTATCACATAAATACAACACCAGGAAGAATACTACAGAAAAGCTATGCACCCTTGTAAGCTCTGTAATCTACATTTGTGAAAACTTGTAATATTCCTTTGTAAAGGAGTCATTATTCTAGTGTATGCTACATTTAGCATGCATGTATTTCCATGTGCTATAGTCATATCTTTAATTATGGATCAAGAGACAACTTAGAGCTCTTTCAAGGCAGYGAGGCAAGGGTGAGGGCGAGCTGGCTGTTGGAAACCTCCAAGGAAAAGGAACCTGGAAACAAACCCTCCACCTCTGTGAGCCCAGGCCGGTGGGCATAGAAGGTCCCATCCATCAGGGCCCAAGGCTTCACTAGAGAAACCTGTTAGTTAGAAGTAAGTAGAATAAGTAGGAGCCACAGTCTGCATCTCTGTGGTCTGCACCCTTCTCTGACTCTCCCAAACACCCCAAGGCAATGATGTCCTCAGTCAGATCCCAGCCCCAGAAAGGCTGCCTGGAGTCACATCAGCCCTGGTCCCGCTGAGAGTACATGCAGCCAGCGAGGCTGTGCGCTGACCGCSGTTATTCCTTTTCCTGACCAGTGGGAAATGCTCCAGATAAGCTGTCTCTGTCTCTACTCAAAGCTCCTCTGTTGGCACTAGGCAAGCGTCAAAGCCCCCAGGAGGAGGTGGAGGGGACCGCGGCAGTACGTGGTGGGGAGAGTGAAAGGGACGAAGCCGAAGGGGAACAGGTTTAAAGAGAAGAGAGATTTTCCTCAGACTTGCCTCCAGATGTGCCCTCCCCACCACAGTCCTCTCCTTTTGGGCTGTTCCCAAGGGAGCCATTTCTCCTCCTGCCAGCTCCGTGCATGGGAATCRCTGCAGAAGAAACTCACAGGGCTCCTGGGTTTTGCTGAGCTCCGTGAAGGGTTATCTGGCATTCGATAGCACCAGAAGGGGCACAAGCTCAGAGCCTCCTGCTCTTCAGTATGGCCCCTCGTGCTCCCGACCTCTCCAGGAGCGAGAGGCCACAACGCACAAACGCCTATCAGCCCTGGCAGTGAAACACAGGAGGAATGGACAGCTATCCCCCCAGCCCCAGTTCCCCCTGTTCTCCTAACAACTTTTGCAAGCAGGATCAGGAGAGTTTAATCCTGATTGCCCTCTCAGTGCCGTCAGCATCTCCTTTGCCATGCACATGGGGAGGCATGGGGAAAAGAGTAGGGATCAAACTCTTCTCTCCTGCACCAGCAACCAGACAGAAAGGCCTGCCTGTGCACCACGCATGCATCGAGCCCGGCCATAAACGTCTGTGCCAAGGCTTCTGAGGCCCAAAACACTATGCGAGTATGTGTGTATTTAGATTTGCACTTCGTCCCCAGGAGCGGAGCTGACCTGCCGCTCGGAGGATCCTGATAACAGAACATTTTGAGCGAGCGCCTTATGAAAACGCCTTTCATGGGCAGCACAGAGGACGGTTGTTCCCAGGGCCAAACCTCCCTCTCCCCTGCTCCCGCCACCCCGTGTGGGACACTTGTCTGCTCAAAATACACGGAGCCCGTAGCGAACAAGACAACGTGAAAAGAGGAATTTATGGCTTGCTGAGATGCAGCCTCGGGCTGCGAGTCAAGCCCGGCAGCGGGAGGAGCTGTGCTGAAGCAGTTTTTTTTCGGAGCGGCCCCAGCCCTGTGGGAAGCAGGGAGAGGGCTTCATCAAGGCATTGCTGTAGCCAGCTGACGCCAGCGTTACTCTGCGGCCTGAGACCCTTCCAAGGAGAGGGCCGAGGTACAGATGTTCCCATTGTGCATCTTGGGAGCCTTCTCGGAAAACTTAGGCAGTCTCATTCCTCAATCTGCCTTTTTAACTCAAGTTAAAAAAAAAAAAAGAAGAATATATATATGTAGATATATATAAAAGTTTGGAAGACAGCCTTCTTTCTGCTGCATTTCTTTGCCTCTTGCCAACTCCACCAGCAATTAAGAGCTTACTCCCCACTTCATCCCCCCACCCTCAATGACAGCCGTTGTCTAATGCATTGATACTATCAGACTCTAATGCAAAGTAAGCTCCACAGGCTGTTTCATATTGCTAGAATTAGGGGGACAAAGAAGATGGGTGGAAGCATGGGCCATGCACCAGCCAGGGATCGTGCAAACTGGTTCTACTCTAGCTCTGCCAAGCAGTTGATGCGAGAACTGCACATGATCCTCTTGCTGCTCCGTGACTCAGTTTTCCCACCACCAGAACAAGCAGCATCACAGTGGGTAGAAGAGTGGTTTGTAAACCACTTTGAGATCCTCAATTAAAGGCTTTTTCTTCCTCCCTTTCCTATGGGAAAAAGCAGTTAAGCAGAGACAAGACGCAAGAGACACATATAAGAGAGATACTAGATTAGCCCTCAGACACAGCAGGAGAGGCRCCTTTGAAAAACAGAGCTGAGAATAGAGCAAGAAAATGATGAAAGGATTATGGGAAGGATCAACCTCTTATGGAGAACAAGATTAAGGCCAGGAACCAGAACAACGAGGCAGAAACCTGGCCTTTCTTGATGAGAAGGAAACACATTTATCTGTGTTCTCAGGAAAAAACCTCTCATAGTATTATTCCAGTGTAATAAACACAAAATCACAGGGACACTGTTCTTCAGAACAAGCTGTCTGGCAAAAGGATTGGTATAGTCAGGAAGGACCAGCCACYCATCTCTGTACTGCATCTTCCCACTGCTTCCAATGCTGCCCCTAACACCATCGTTGGCAGCTCTCTGGCATTCTTGCTCCCTGCAGGGGGAGGGAGATTGACATACGTCTTGGGGTGAGTCCTAAGTTTAAAGGAAAAAGATGAGAAAGTCTATTCCGGAACTTGCTTTTCTGTATCTTGTCCTATTCTTGCTTAGAAATCATTTTGGTTGAGCTACAGACAACTGCTGGTTCCTGATAGCTTAGGTTTTTAATCAGCCTTTTAAATCAAACWTGACTGGAGGGTAAGGGAAAGTCTTAGGGCACTCTCAAACCCTCATCACGGCCTGCCTCATCTCTTAAGTCTAGCAACATTAAAGTTAGCAGCAGATTCAGGTATAATCTGGTTTGGAAGCATGTCTTATGACAGAGGAAATTACCCTATCTCTCTTGGATGGTCCTAGCAGCTTATGGATGAGATCAATAAACGAGAGTTAACCTTCTAAGAGAAACAAAAAAGAAGCACTGTTTACAGCCAGAAAGTAACTAAAAAGGCAAATCTGTAACTGGAGACTAATTTAGAGCTGACTAGAAGCAAGAAAAGCCACATCTTGTAAAGGGGACAGGGCAAAGRGCATCTTTCTTTCAAAATAAGCTGCACAATCAGGAAAGGGAATTTGAAAAGCAAACATGATTCTAGGAGACATTAAAGAAAGCAAAGCAGCAGCCAGCGGAAATTACACTTGGATCATAAGGGCATCCAAAGTACGAGCACACGTGGAAACTCCTGACATTGGGGYGGGGGACTAGGATCACCCAGTGAATGGGAATGACTAGGTTGCCCCTCTGGGACCACTTCTCAGCTTCTTGTGTAGGACTGGGGCCGGCCTTGGGAGCACTCACAGCCCCTCTGTGCTGGGGGGTGGTTCCCGAGTGCCAGCAGTGGGGTTACCAAGAGGGCTGTCAGAATGAGAGAAGACAGGGCTCACGCAAGCCCTTTGGTGGCGGCAAACTGCCTTGGGAGACTCCAGGTTTGTGTTTCTAATCTGCTTCTTCAGATAGGCTTTTCCTTATCAGCTTCCTCCACAAACCACATGGCTTTCAGGACTGGAGAGCTGAGCATATTCCCCCTACGCCTCCCTCAGCGCTTGTCTTTGTTTCATCCCATCTGGTCGCAACAAGAGGAAGCGGGATGTTTGAGGCTAGTGTTGGTGCGATGTCTGCAAGGAAGGGCCCATTGAACACAGCCCCAGTGGGACCCTGCCCTGCTGCTGGCACAGGAATGAGACTTGGTCAAAGCTGAAGGCCTCTCACAGCTCCCATTGCAGCAGAGTTGTCTTCCTCTGTCACTAAGCAATGGGCCCTTYGCAGGCATGCAAAGGCATATCTTGCAGCTTGCATCTTCTCAGCCCTGATTTCACCTTGCTTTGCCATTCATGCTCCCTAAGAAGCAGGRCCAAAAGTCAGGGTAGCTCCTGCTGTTCCTATACCACCAAAGCCACCCACATTCAAACTTACTGGAGCACCAAGCTGCAAGCACAGTTCAGTGTGGCCCAATTTTATTAGTGTCCCTTATTCTCCAAAGAAGYGACCTAGCTCTTGCACAGACTCCTTCATAACCTTAGGGCTGTGTTTAAATTATCGAAAGTGAAACCTCCATCCTGCCACATCTACCTTTGAGGTMTTCACACCCACCAGGAGCTGGGGCCCATCCACCTTCCTGTTCCAATGTGAATCTCCATACAGAGCACACGGACACAGTGAGCTGCCAAGGAAATGGGGTTCAAAGGCTGCCTAGCTAAAGGAGGAGTCACTTAAGCAAGACAGTAAGGCAGGGAGAGCCCTGTGTGACAGCTTTGAGATTTCAGATCTGAGAAACTGATAAGCACCTGTAGGATTAAGGAGCTGAACAGCAGCTTTGAGAGCACCCTTAGCCCCTAAATGATGAATAGGAACTCTCTCCCTTCCTTAGGCACCTACATTGCTTTTGAAGTCTTAGACCAGATCACAAAAATCTAGCTGTTTTAAAGAGAAGAGAGTCAGAAAGAAGCATCTTACAGCAAAGAATAGGTGAGCATGCACACTCTACTGCTGTTCATTAAAAATAACTAATCTATTTTTTTTTTTTTTTCTCTCCAGCTCAGGGAAAGTGCTGAGTATAAGCAGATAAGAGGCTTACAGACCCAGGAGGCTCAATTAATGTTCTAACTACACATAGCCTCAGGTAGAAAGCATTGCCAACCCTAGGTTGCTGCTACTAACTGTTTAAGAAATAGCTTTCTTTTAAATCTCCATAATACAAAGGCTTCTTTTAGACACTTCTAATACTCYTCATCTCAGTACAACTTTTCCTGACTCTACAGGCGCTACTAGCCAATTTCAGCTCAGGAACCTAATGAAAACTGTTTCTTCTCCTTCCCCCTTATCCAGCCTTATATAGCCCCACTCTAGAGCCAAGTGGGCTCAGCTGTGCTCGGCATGAATGACTATGCTTGCCCACCTGCAGCCTCTCTTATACATAAAGCAGGAGCTGCCTCTAGTACTGTTTTAAGTGAGCATATGGGAGTCTAGTATGTCTGAAGGGGTATGAGGGATAAGTTAYTCTTTCCTTTATCTAAACCTGTTGATTAGTGCTGTTTGCTGTGAGTTAGGTTGAGCTATTTACTCTTCTATAGTCTTGTTATAAGGAAAAAAAGCACTTGGAGGTCTGTCTCTCTACAAGAAGATACAGGGTGTTTAGCAGCTGGATGGCTGGGGCTGTGTGTTTCTCCAGGGATGCTGTGGAGGATGTAGCTCCTGAGGAAGTTCCCTGCCTTTCTAATGCTCTTCCTAGGCTGCACCCTGTATAAGCTTCTGTTYCCGGGCTGTCAGTAAATCCTAGAGCTAGTTAGAGTTTTCTTTACTGCTTCTCATAGCCTACAGTAGTAGGACCTGAGTATGCCTCTCCCCTAAGACTGATTAAAGGAGTAAGGTGCCCTTRACCTCTGCAGATGGAAGGGTGGTGGTAACTTGAAAGAGAAGAGCTGCCTGGGTAAGGCCATAAGAGAGGTAGGAGCAAGCACTGCTGTAGAAGCATTGGTGCTAATATGAGTACTGTACTGAGAGCTGAATGCCCTCAGGGGCACAGCTGTTACAGGTGAAATTACTAAGGATCAAGAGAACAACTCAGGATCAACATGGCTGTGGTCAAGGCTGCAAGGCCAGCAGAGCTATGCAAGGAGTTCACACTACGCCAGTCTGCACTCCCCTGGTTCTCCCTGGGGCTCTTGCGTCTCTGCATAGATGAGTGCCAAAGCATCCTAACTATTTAAAGGAGCAGGTGAGTGGTCTAAGTAGAGGATATTGTGGACAGATGTGATCAGGAGGAAGCACAGTGTGTGTGGGGGGGGTGGCACTCATGTTCCAGGTGGCAGCTGCCTCTGAGGGACTCCTTATGGCACAGCCCAGACATGGGGCAAGCTAAAACCTGCCAGCAGCTGTAGCCTACGCGTCATGCTTTTGGCAAGGTCCAGAGTAGTGCCTGCACCCTGGACACAGAATGCAAATGTTTGTCCCTCTCTTCCTTCCATTTGGGTTGAGGCTCAGTTTTCCAGACCATGGTCCCTCCTGGCTTGATTGGTGACCACATGTAAAGATCACTTTCAGAAACAAATAGCTTTTTTCCTCCCTTATACTTCCCCTTATGATCCACCTTCCTTTGTAGTAGATCTTACCCATCAGTGTGGTGAATTTGGTACAGAAGAATGCAAGTGCTGAGATAAACTTCTCTTTCAGGGTTGCACCAAAGAAAATAACACTTTGCTTTTCATTCCAATGTTGAAGTGCACGCTGTCACTATGTTCCTGGATGCACTGTACCCCAGATTTGTTCTGTGTGTCTGAGTAAGCTAATCATTGTTTCTTAAACCTCCCTTCCCCTTCTGCCATGCTCCTCTCTGCCAGGTTAGCCTTCCTCTGGGACTGCATGGTGTCTGCTAGAGACAATGTGGGCAGAGCTTGCTGGCTATCATGACAGGGGAGACTTCACCAGCAACAGCACTAAATGGGTTAGAGAAGATTAAGTGCTCTCTCTGCTCCTGAAAGGCTCATTTAATCTACTTTCACCCTCTCTTCCCCCTCCCCCTGACCTCCTTGGCATCCAGGACACAGGGACTTTTATTACACCAATGAAAACCTTGAAGGGAACTGATCATTTTTGCTCGTTCCACCCTCTACAGAGAAAGCACAGGCCACCAAGCTTACGTGCTTCCTCTCACACACATACCTGCTCATACAAACCAGGGCAGCCTACAAGGGAGGTTGCTTGGCCAGCATCTGTTTCRGGATGAAATAGCCCCAAAATCAAGACTTAAAGTTTTGCCACGGGAAGAGTTTAATACGCTGAGGTCTGTGAGGGAGGATGGGTGTTATCAGCCAGGGACAGGAACTACCTTTTGGCACTTTTCCCCCTCTGCTGTTTCAGAGGGTCCTAGCAGAAGACCTAAGGTGCCAGCAAGACGGCAATGTAGCAGTAAGATGTATATGAGTTTGGGGGTGGCACCACAGTGGGGCTAGCCTGCCTATAGCTGACCCTCTTGGGCGTTTGCTTCCTCTGTTTTTCCGGGCTGGGCTATTTGCTTGCTTCTTGCTGGTCTTTCACGACTGAGTACTTGTCACAGCCTACAGCTGCTTGATGAAATAACTGAAGCCTTGGAAATGTCTGAAATTTATTCGGCCTCCTCAATGTGTGTTGGAGATGCTGAAACCTGTTTCTTCTGCMTCTCATAGCAGAGGGTGGTTTACGGTGGGGGACTGTTTTTTAACCTGGCTGTTGGGAGCAAGCTTACTATCTGTGCTGCAACTATGTGGGGTCAAGTTCTCCCTGCTGTAAGAGGATGACAGCAGAAACACAGGTGAGACTATTTTGGCTCTCAGAGCTAGCAGTGGTCACAGCTCAGCACCAGGTGACTCATCATCCATAGATATCTGCCTTTAACTCCAAAGTGGGTAAATACCATACTCGAGCTGGCTATTAAATTCCTACTTGAAACCTCTCTGGGCTTTCCTCATTAAAATATTAACTAGAAATCAAAAGCTTTCTCAAGAGATGCATGAGGAGGTAMAGGTATACCTGTGCATCTTGTGTGCTCCCCATTCCAGAGAGGCTTTCCTCAGTTCGCTGCTCTTTACCACAAGGGTCATAGATTAATCGTGCACCCATGGAGAGTTCTCCTGTGCCCAACTTTTACATGCTGCTCTGTGTCCAGTGCCTCCTGGCCCTCTCACAGGAGACACTAACACACTGATAAAACTGTGTCAGCAATTCCGTGCTGCTGCCGTTGACTGCAGCTCCTGCAATGTAGCAGGGCATCCCTTGATAACGTGCTGTTCCCACTGTCTAATAGCCCTGTTCTCTGCCCTTTGTGTCAAGCCAAGAGTGTGTCCTCACAGAAGTCCATGGCAAAACTCCAGCTGAGCTGAAAGCCTCTATTTCATATTAGGAAATCTTGCTAAAGGTACAGTAATAAAAACAGCATTTCTGAAAGAAAATCAAATGCTTTGCAAGAATAGTATTTTCTCCTAAAGATCTGCCAATAATGAGAAAATCCTTGGTCAATAAATGGCAACAGAAATGCTAATCTGCTAGGGAATCAGGTGGGGCTGTCTCCAATTAGTCAGCCCGTTACCACGCAAATGCAACACATCTGGATTTTCTTTTGTTGCTCTGACATTTCTTTTCCAGCAGACATAAAGGTCCAGCATTTTGTTCTTCCCCAAGACAGTCCCACCTTTCCCAGCACTGATTTTTCTAGCAGCTCAGCTTCCCTACTGTAAGTAGGGTGAGGTGCCAGCTAGTGTTGCTGAGCTGTGAAGAGGCTC
Source organism: Rhea americana (assembly GCF_003343005.1). Taxonomy (NCBI): domain Eukaryota; kingdom Metazoa; phylum Chordata; class Aves; order Rheiformes; family Rheidae; genus Rhea; species Rhea americana. Next base: position 5,769,856 of record NW_028186401.1, read on the forward strand.
TGCTTTGAGACAGTTGTTTACCACAAGAAAAGCCTGGTGGGTCAATTCTAGCTGCATAATAAGACCAATCAGCTTTACACATCTGAAGCTGAAAGGGCATATGCACAGCCGCTTCAAACCACCGCCTTGCTGAAATACAGCCCCTGCTCTCTTCCGGGTAGTGTGTGCTGCTTCACACTGAGAGCAGCCCAGCACACAGTGCTGCAGGATYGCAAAAGTCAGTACGTCATCCTAGAGCAAGTCCTGCAGCTCTGGCAGTTGAGACACATGCACATATTCTGATCTCTGTTGCAAGGGAAGGGGAAAGATCTGAGTAGGGCAGAGTGAAATAAGACTTTTGGTTTCAAGATGGCTACAGGAAGATCWGAGATATCTTCTATAAACTTCATGCCCCAGGTTACTTAAGGGCTCTACCATGGTGGATGTAGAAGACGCAAAGAACGCACTTTTCATCAGGTGTTCAACAAGTGCCTGAGGGAAGATGCAATCTAAGAATAAGAGTAGAGCTTCAGAACAGAACCTGGATCCCTGCCATTTGAACAAGGTGTGTTGGTGTATATTTTCCCTTAACTTAATAGAAATAGATAGAAACCTGTCAGCCAACTGATTACTAAGGAGTTTTGCCTTTTTCCATTGTCCACTGCTTGTAAAGAAAATACAGCTTTCTGCAAAGTGTGTGTTTATTCAAAGTGAGTAACTTGATTCCTTCTCTCCCTAGGTGTCAGACTGTAGTACGCCTATGGTGTCAAAGCCACATTGCTCACTGACAGGACACAGGTCAAGTTTCTTTCTGAATCTCTTTCCAAAAAGACTCTCCACTATTTGCTTAGAATTCACTCTTTCCACGCCCATTCTGCCAGTAATTCCTCTTACGGGAATCTCTTCTAGTGCAAGTACAGTCGAAAGAAGAAAAATTGCCCAAATAATCCCATTCCCTAGTGTTATCGCACACTGGCTGCCCCAACTAAATGTGCCAACAGTGAGACAGAGTTAAAGCTGCCAATAATAATTACTATTATAGCACTGCTAAACCCCTTAAAAGGCATGGTGGTTACAGGCAGGAAAACCTGCAGCTAGCAATCAGGTCCAGTTTACGCAAGCACATCCTGACTCACAAAAGCCATAGTCAGATGAAGAGTGAGAGCTCTTTCCATCATCCCAGGACTCTCTGGCTTTTGCTGGGCTGACTGAGCTCTAGGACACTCAGTAACCCGGGGTCTGCGCTGTACCAAAGCATACTGTGTGCATGCCCACAACATGAGCCCCTCTGCTTTCTTCCCTGAGGATGGCGCTAGTTTATGCATGCACCACGCAACCTGCTGTTCGCCACTTAATCAGCTACAGAAAACAAGCAGGGCTGAAATCTGGGTAATGTTGACTCCCAACAGCTCCATTTGAAGTGCAGGGGAAGGACAGCCCTGAAGGACTGTCACTCAAGGAGCATACTCACTTTCAAAGGCTCGGTACAAATCAAGAGGCCAGCTCTGTTTCCACATCTATCCCATTGTATCAGCGCTAGGGGAAGCTGTGGTATCTGTGACTTTTGCTTGACACAGTCCCTCAAGCTCACACCTCATCCATTCATGCTATCTGTAGCAAAAGCCCTCCCAGTGCTCTGTCCATTCAGAAACAAGTTGTATCTCACCGTGCTTATAAAGAGATTAAACCCAGCTATTGCTGGAGAACAGGAACGTGAACTTCCTTCCAAATAAAACACAGTATCCTTCTGGCCCTGTCTTTTTGGGAGGGAAGAAGGAAAGCAGGTCTTGCACACCAAGACTTCAGAAGACTGTGATGTGACAGAGAAGTGACCATCTTCTGACTACAACCTGTATCTATAGAATGGATCTTCTTGCTGGGCTCCTTCCCACCTGAGGCACCCCCTGGTGCCAGGCTCTGCTGGGGTCTCCTTTTCTCTATGAGCCACACAGAGTGCATCAGGGCAAATGTGTCTGACCAAAGGGTGCTTTAGGGCTATGCTGCCAGGGAATAAAGTGCTTTGATAGAGAGTAGAAACAGGGAAAGCTCAGCACCTCRAGGAGAAGGATGATACTAGACACTGGTCTGCATGTCAACTGAAGTTCATTTGACTAGAACCACCCTCCACATCAAGATAGACTCCTGTGTTTATAGACCTAGCAACTGTCTGAAGTATACCCTCATGCAATGCTTCTGAGGCTTGGTCATCSCTTGAGCCAGTTTCAGAGAGCAGGAAAGTTTCTTGCAAATGGAGTGCCTTGCAACCAGGAGCATTATCGTGAAAGCACCTTGTGCCTGCCTCTGTCACACATCTCTCCACCTTCATCTTAATAGGGAGCAAAGTCCTTGGCRGGGAGATTAGGGAAGATAGATGCTAGCAGTGGCAGCAAGACTTCTTCATATCCACTTTTCAAAGGGAAAAAGATAGAGGTTTAAAGGAACCTGGGAACTCGAGGCAAGTATTGGGTGGGCAAATGTTTCAGGCTTTTTAACTGAACAGGAAAGCATCTGAGTTTTGACATCCTCAAGCACATATTTCTGCCTTGTGCCCTGCTGYTTTGCTGCCCATTTGTCACACATCATGCAACTAGAAGAGAAAACAAATTGCTGACCYGCATGTGGCAGTCAGAAGCTATCAGCTGGTCACAGAATGTATATTTTTGCTAGTGAACTCTCTGAATGGACGTTAGAGGTGATGCTGAAGGCTGCGTAGCACCGTGGGCACAGTCCAACAGAGCCTTGCACATTACCAGCCTCCCATCCCCTGGAAACAGATGGGTCCTGGCAAGGGCTATGCACTGGCTCCCCTACATGCTGCACCATGCCAGAGGCTTCCAGTTCGCATATGCAAAGGGACAACTACTGGGACTCTAAAATGTACTTCTGCCATCTTTCTCCCCAGACATCCTGGCTCCATCTTCAACAGGTTACCATGGGAGCTATGAAAGGTCTGCCAAAATTCGCACCTTATAAGAACTTTTGAGTGGAAACTCCATCTGTGTAATTTCCTCACTTTCAGCAGCAATCTCTCCATCCTTCCCGCCCCTTCCAAGTCCTTCATTATCCTATGGTTCCATAGATTAGACCAGCCTACTCATGTCTATGTCCACACTCAGCAGTTCTGGCCTGTTTGCCACTGGCATTTCAATGGAGTCATTGATAGCATTGCTAGTTTGCTCTGGCCTTTGGCTCTGCTTCTCAGAAACCCTGAAAAAGAGATACTGGCATTTCCCCRATGTATATCTAGGAATAAAGCACTCCAGGAGGATGGCAAAGCCCTGGTCCCACTTGAGTAGCACAGTGGGACCCACAGGAAGATTGGTGCAATCTATTTCCTGTTCTCCCTAGTTCTCCATGGTTGCTACCCCAAACTGAAGAGARCATACTGAATTATGTTTTCTGGGCTGTGGGTACAGAGACCTCACCACTACCTATCTTCATCCCAGGCTGTCTAACACTTGTTGGGCAACTTAGGGTCTGTTCTAATTTAGGGACTTTCTGCATATGGCATAAGACACCCTCATGCTCCCCTCCCTCTTGTCCCTGGAATGCCCTGGAGTAAAAACACATCCAGATGGTTCACAGGCTGATGCTTTTGGCTTTATGCTAATGGAAAATTTTCATCTGCAAGCCATTTTTTTCCTCTCGACAGTCACATCTAAAATCCGGTCCTCAACTTAGCAAGGACAGAGCAACTTATGGGTTCTGGCTGGCAATTCTTAACATCATATATAGTTGTTGACTTTTCAAGTTTACAAATGTACAAGTCACACATTTTGTAGACCAGCTGGTGGGAGGTATTTTCTTTAAGCTCTTTGAAAGTCCAGATGAAGAACAGTGACCATTTCTTATCCCCAGGCTGCACACTTATTTTATCCTTAAATGTTCTTAGTAACTATTCACATATTAAGCCTCAGCTTTTCTTTAGTAATAAAAGCCAAGAAAGATTATAGATAGCAAAGGCTATCAGCAGAGACAGGAGAGCACAGCAGAGATCCCTTTTTGGTCACTACAGGGTGATGCGGAGAATTTAACAAGCCACATGTTGCAAGGTGAAAATTAGGCAGAACAACATCTTGATGAACTATGCAAAGATGTATATATACATTTTATATGTGTATGTGTATACATACATGTTATATTTACATATACACACACACAAACTAACACACAGATGGAAAAAAACGGTTAGCTAATGGTTGTGCCTGGCATTTATATTGCGTACTTCATTATAAGGAGCTCAACATGGTTTATCAAGCTATATGAGCACATTCTTCACTCACCATTGAAAAATRGGGGTAGTTTTTTTAATGTTTCATAGCAACAACGTGAAAGTGCAGTGTCCAAAGGAAGCTGCTGGGTAATTTGGGAAGGCAGATTTATTAGAATCTGACTAGTGCAGTGAAGTTAATGCACTTTTGCAAGAGATGCCAGAGGGACKGTTTAGTTACCACGGGCTGTCGAGACTCAGTCTTCCCTGTCAGCCCAAAGGCAGCCTTTCATGGTGCAGCCGGTCTTCCCATAAGAGCTGCCTTGTGCTGACAACCTTTTACTGAACTTACAAGAGAGATCAGCAGCRCTTGCCCATCCTGGCAGATGCTCCTCAGACCTCCTTCCTGCTGGCACGATAGGCAGCTCGCTGCATTGACTGWTATGAAATAGCCCAGCTTGTCATGCCATTAGCAGATAAAGGTGACCTCCACAGTTTTGTCTTGTGGACATAAATCCCACAAGCAACTTCAACCACATCATGCATGAGGTCTCTGAAAATGCCTTGTGGATCCACCTGCCAGCTTGAAAGAGTTTTTTTTGTTTGTTTGTTTGTTTTTTCAAGGTGTGTTTATCTACAGTTTGATGGAATCCAAGCATTTCAGTCTTGCCCAGTACCCCATTCCACCACGTTCTTACACAAACTGCAAAAGCAGATCTTGTTTTAATTTAAGTCATTCCTGATGGAACATACTGGTTGATGGAAGTTTTGGTGCCTGGGGGTTCTGTTTATTCTCCTTTCATCTTGGTGTGCTGTCATGAGTCCTGTGCTGAATCTTCATGACTTCTTGCTTCCCAGAACCAGGTCCTCTAGCAAACAAGCAGATAACAGGCAACTTTCAGCAGAATTATACMAGCCGATGGAGAGGAGAGGGAGGAGATGGAGTAAGCTCTACCATGCAAAGGCCCAGAAYCTGGGTGAATACTATCCCATTCTAGTGAATGCCCACTCCTTAGTGTATTGTATAGTGATGGCAGAACAAGAAGATATCATTGCTTCTGACTTTATCCTTCCTTGTAGCCCTCTTCTCAGTCGTAAAAGTTCTTTTTTGCTTGATTCCYCTTCCCCTCCCTCCCTGTCTCTTCTCCTTGTGCCTGCTCCAAGCCACATCTTCTTAATTGACTGCATATACATTTTTTTTAATGAAAGGGCTATACAAACAGAGCCCTCTGCGTGCCAGACTAAATTCCTAAAACAAGCTTTCTCTTCCGGGAGGAGACCCAAACACATTTACTCATTGATAGGGCTGCTAGCTGATACTCAGCTAACCCCCCTTCTCCTGTATTTCAGATAGGTTTTCTTTTTTTATTAAATGGCTCCAAAAGGACCAACGGATTGCCTGTGAATGACCACACAGTAGAATCCTACAAAGCTCCCATTCACGGCCAAGAAACCTGTACAATCCCAGTAGTGAAACAGAAAGACAGCTTTTTATGAACCAGCCTGAGTTAAAAGGTCAATGGCCATAAACTCCCCCACCCTGCTTTCCTGCAGGGCTTGGGTTTTAATAGTTATATCATCAGCCCTTTTTACTGTCATAAGGTATAGATCCTTTAAAGGGAGGAGGAGAGGAAGGGTTTTGTTGTTGTTGAGGACTTCAGGGAAAGACCTGTGTCATGCTAGATGTGCCTCAGCACCCTTCCATTATAATTCCTTTTATCCACTGAGGCTATTCTTGTCTAGATGAATTAACACTGAGTTGGGTTTTTTCACACTACTGCTTTTGGGAAACAGGAGGACACTTTGACCTGAGCATGTTCTAAGGCTACGAGAACCTCATGGCAAAGGCAACTGTGGACAAGGTCCTTGAGAGAAAGCAGGTAATGGTGTTACTGTGGTCTAGAGTTCTAAAATTAGGCCATCTTTCATAACCAAGGACAGACGTTTTCAAGATGTCAAAAGTCTCAGGACTTCTAACAACAGCTTGACTACTTAGTCGTTTGACCTTCCTGCCATGAGAAAGCTGCTTTGGCTGTTTAAGCCACTTCTAGCCTCTTGTTGCTTAACTACAGTGTGCGGGCAACATATAGGTCTCTTCAATTTTCCTTCATTTATATTAACAGAGGCCACATCGGGATGCCTGCAGAGGGAAAAACAAAAAGAAAAGAGATAACAGTAGACAGACTAGTCAGATGGTGCTTGTATGGCCAGTTGACGTTTGTCTGTCCATGATGGCAGAGGTACCAGAGTAATAAGGTGTTTTCCAAATACAACAGTGGAAAGACAGATAGAGAAATTTAGCTTTGTTTCATCTMTTTGGAAGCACAGCACTACCTCCCCTTTTTTGCCATCATCTTGGACTTCTAGGAATTGACCTGGACGCTTCTCTGAGTAGTAGCTATGAAATGAAAGAGGTCATGATAGAGTAATTGATTTTTAAAAAGGTTAATAATATTTATAGGTCAAGTTAAGCTCACTTTTCCAAAAGCCCCTGAAGCAAAGGAGATGGGAGTGCTAAATTGCAATAAATGACTCATGGGACCATAAATAACAAGACTTGCAGCTAAAGCATTTACGAACTGAGCATGTGTTTACKGTCTCAGAGACATCTCATTATTCAGGAATTAATGGAGAAGGACTATGGTTCCTCATGGCAGTCAAGGTGCATGAATAGGTGGGTCTGGATAAAGGCAGGTGTTTGTCTATCCAGGTGGGTGTTCAAAGGCATAAGCATTCAAATGTATGCAGCTAACATGGTCAGAATAAAGGTTATTTAAATTTTTCCATTAAAAATATCATTCTTAATTATTTTAGCATCTTTTAACCCTCATTAATATCCTTTAAATCTCCCTTTCACTTACACTGCAAAGCGTTTCTGCAAAGGACTGTCTGATGGATTTAGGGTTAATCTTGTTTTTTAGCAAATAAAATAAAGATTTCACTAATTAAAAACTGTTACAACATTTAGACTGGTCTATTCTTTCCACTACTTTAATTAAATGGCATCTTGGGGATCAAAGAGCTGGATSCAATTTTTACATAATAATCCTAACATTGAGGCCAAAAAGGAAATGAGTTGTTCTTGAAAGAATTTTGTCTGAGAGGTGTATAAAGTGGAAAAGGCTTGGCTTAGCCATGAGCTACTAGTTCAGGTGGTTGGATCTGAGCAAATCTTTAACGAGAACAACCAGGGTGTACAKGAGCTGCGTGGAAGCAGAGACAGTATTACTCTGTTGCCATGGAGAGTGGGGTCAAAATATTCACACTTTTGCATTTGAGAGCTAGGAACACACCTCTCAGGTCCCTTGAGAACAACCATATCGTCGGTAACCCTTGTCCCATTTTGTTGGCTATGCATCCTATTAGCTATCAGTTGCTGGTGCAGAGCATGATCTTACACGAGGGCTGCATCTCTTTCAGCTGGCCTTGCAGTGTGTTAGCTGAGGGATGGGTGTGCTTGCTGTGTACGTTCATTTGGCAATTCATACCATGCATTGTGGGTGTTTAAGATACTAGTTAGTGGACCAGAGTTAAGATTTGGTTCTTTCTGTGTATTTGATAAAAAYGGACAGATATCTACTAGTTTTAGCTGACTACATGAGATGGAGTGAGTGTTCCCTCCAGAGTCCCTATTGTCTCCCACCGGCACTGGGCAGCAGTTCACCTGCCTGACTTGAATAAATGGCTTTGCAAAAAACCCCTATGGTTTCTCTGGGGGAAGTATAAGAGGTTCTACTCTCTCTTCTTTTCYCTTCCCTTTCTCAAACTCCAGTTGATGAGCATCTCTTTGGCTGAGGATTTGTGCTCAAGACTGATTARTGAAATGACTTAAATTCAAAATAAGACATATGTTTATATCTGAGAGTGTTTTGAAACCTAGATCATTTCACTGACCCAGTTAGGCGTGAGCTGGCACAACAGAGTTGGGTGGCTCGCTGCCTCACAGTAGAGAGGAACAAGTAGTTGGAGGCTGGCAAGACATGAGCATCGACTGGCTTTGCCACTAGGAAAACTGCAGTTTTCCTATGGAACCACACCCTGCACCTCCTCTCCCTTCTCCTCCCCCTTCTTCCTCACAGCATTTGAAAAAAAGACACYGAATCCCAACCTGCTCTGCAACAGATAGCCGGTTGCACGGAGGGTTGCTGTCTGTTCTCCCACAAAGCTTGCTACCTTGACTTGGAGGTGCTGAAARGCATTGGGTCAGTGCTTAATGGCAGAACACAGAGAGCACCGGGTATGCACACAAGCTGCCAGAGATCAGCGTCCTAAGAGTCACTGCTGTTGTCCCTTTCAGGAAGAGAAAAGGCTAGGGGCTTGCTTTACCTGGCAGAAGGAAGACAACAGTCTAACTTAGGTCCTCAGGCTACTGCAGGAGTGTCTAGAGCCCCAGCTCCCACCCCTATGCAGTGACCAGGGATGGGAGAAGCAGGCAGTGAGGATGAAGGCTYCGCTGGCACTGTCCTAGACAGACACTCACAGCTTTCACTGTGGGAGAGGGCCTGCTCTTCYGCCACTCATTAGTGCATGTTTCACCTATCCCTGGGTGGAGAGGTTGTGAAGTGCTATTTTGATTTTGGAAGTGCCTCACTCAGTACCTGAGCACTGAAAGCAAAAGGGGGGGATTCAGTATACAGCACCTTTACAATGTGACTTGCAATGACACACTAAGTAGTACAGAAGGTCTCTAGGTTCACTCACTTGTCCTTCCACGTTGCTAGACTATAAAAGTTATTTTCACAGCTTGGCCTCATGTGTCTTTATTGGTGTTGAGCAATGATACCACTTCCCATCTCACAGCCACTTWTATCTCTCCCACGTATCTGTTAAAGGACCAGTAGGAACTGTTAAAGGGTGCATGAGACATCACCTACCTCTGGAAAATGTTAATATTTTCCTGCTTGATATGCTCAGCTAGCCTGGAATTATTTTAAAAAGGAGGGGGGGGGGAGAAAAGAAGATTTTTCCACATGATTTCTGGGAGGGGTCTCCAAAGAGGAATTTGTTGTCAGCCACAGCTCATGACTAATGTAATATAAAAAGCGTCTGTTTGGCAGGATTTTAGGCCAGTGACTGTTTCAGGAATGAGGGTATTATTTTATGTGCAATGTTATATTTAGAATTTGTAGACTGCAGAGTCGCAAGAAAATAATTGCATCAAGGAAATCTGGTGGAATCATAAACCATGAGAATTCAAACCTTGAATCATCAGAGCCCACAGGAGCCTGGTATTTATTCCACCAGAACTCACTGCAACTCATCCATTTGTTGGTGTCTGGGGTATTTAACTAACACTAAAAGAGTTTATGCTTCGGAGTATTGATATATTTACTAGAGCAATAACTGTAGCATGTGAGAATTACTGAAGCCATAAAATGTATTCTAGACCCCTAGAAAACTGACTTCAGACTGGCTCATTTTGAACTATAACTCCTACTCCTGGAACAGATGCATCTGAAAGCTCCAAAGATATGAATGCCCAGGAATCTGACTGTTGTTAAGATGTGGCTTTCCACATGATGATTCATGCCATCTTCATTTCATGCACCCTGATATTCAAGAGCTGATGTGTTCCTTGCTCCTAACTATCACTCTAGAAGACAAAATACCATAAGATAAATGGCAAATGCATTAAGCTATGACCCCCCAGCGAGGTCCTCTTGTATCAGTTAAAAGCTTCCCAAAGGGAAGCAGAGGTGTTTATGATTCCTATAGACATTACATTGCTTGTGTATATAAAACCAGGAAAGAGGGARGGTTATGTATACAAAACGAGGTTGGAGATGGCAGGTTGTGCATAGTGACTCCTACACAAGTCCCCATATGCAGGGACTGTAGCTATACAAATCAGTATTTTGAAAGGCAGGGGAGGTTCCTGCTCAGCTGAGGAAGGAACATAAATCCTTATCTACCCCTATCAGTTCCAGACCATTTCTCTTTGCTCTTCTCCTTAACATAGCATATTGCTTCTCCTCTGCCTTGTAGGGGCAGGCAGCTCAGAATCCCTTGAGTAGGCTGGATTCTCTTGAGTAGGCTGGGGCAACGTTTTCAGACATGTACAAATCTGGTTGTATCTGCAAAGCAGTGCCTAAAACAGAGACCTTATGGAAAATTATGGTGTAATTCCTTCCAAATCTTTATGCTGTGCCATCTCAGAAAAGTCGTGAACTCATGATTTCACSTGTATTCTTTAAGATTCCTCAACAGGTTGCGGTTAGCTAAGCCAACATCTGCCTGCATTTTTAGTTAAATAAAATTTTTAAGTGTTCACTCTGTCTGGCTTCATAGCGCGAAGGGGCAGAAGGTGCTCCTGGCAGTCATGGATCTTAGCTTTTTTAGCCATAAAAGCATATGTTCACCCCAAGGCAAATGAGACACGTGCCATGTTTATCTAACTTTTCAATAAAACCAAAATGCCTCACCTTCACTTGTGAATGTCAGCTGAAGAGCACAATGGGTTTCAGTTATTTTAATTTGGGCAGTGAAGACAAGGCTCTTGTCACAGCATCTCATGGGACAGCCAAACATAAACTGTCCATAGCTCCCAGCCTCCCTCCAACTGAAGGGCACATACAATTCTTAAGAAGGAGTCGCTTTCTTAGCAAGTAAATACACTGCCATAGTGTCCTCACTGAGCAGGAAGAAGGGATGGGGCAAAAGAGGGTTGCAGAGAAAGAGATTAGAGAGGTGGAGACATTTATTTCAAGACCTTCATGATGAAAGGTTCTCTGCATTCTGAGGACTCATTCATGTCATTTCAGAGCTGGCATTCAACCAGGCTTAATCCAGTGCAGAATGAAATCAGGCATTATGAAGAGATGGGTGGTTGTAATTGAAATAATAACATAAATATAATTGAAATATAAATATGTATACGCACACACACACACAGAGTGTTTATAACCTCTGTGGAAACAACAATAACCTTTTAGCTCTGTGAACCAGCTAACCTATTCCTGTAACCACCTCTAATCTGTATGTTTGCACCTGGGGTTCTTTAAGGAAACTCACAGTTGTAATTAACTGGGGGTGTGGAGAAGTCAGATGAGTGGGATATTCACACTGCAAGACCAGAGCGTGAATTTGCACCAGGTCACATGCATAAAGAGAGCAGTCGTTCCAGCTTGGTCCCAAGAGATCATTTTATGTGCCYTCCGTCATCAAATAGCCATACATTGCAACTCACAAATTTCCTCTACTGACCRTAAAGTTTCTCAGAAAACTTTATTTCTGACTTAGTCATTCAGAAAGTTACTTTGTGACATTAATAAAGATCTTTGGATTTTGCTAGACTTCTTCACAGATTTAGCACTCATGAAACTGGTACCATATTGCTATGAGACATTACAGTACCTACATTGTTTGTGGGAACCTTAGGGAAAGAGGTTTCTGGACATGCCCGAGCGTCCACTTTCAGGTGATAACTTCTTGGCTAATAAACACATTTAAAACACAAAATATGAATTTCCCTTATTGCTCATGATGGAGTGGCTGCCAAGCATCAGCAATTAGGATTATGTCTGGAGAGCAAAGGGGCTTATCCAGTGCATTTAGAGTTAGTGTGATTTCAGTACAAGAGTCTCAGCTCACTGCTGAGAATGCTTCACATCTGGAACAGCTGTCTGGATGTGACACTTAGGCAAAACCTTAAATGGGACCTAACTTCATCCAAGTATGTTTTCATTTTACAGCTTATATTATAGCAGCCTCTGAGACACATAAATGGTAGGTTTGTCACAGCTAGATCCAGGAGYGCACAAAGTAAGAGGTTCCCTGTGGGGCAGCTTCCATTCTAATTAGACCAGAGACTCAAAGCATAAKACAAAAGAGACTGCTTACAAGGGAGCTGGGAGTGGAGATGCAAAGAAAYCCAGGAGAAACCTTCTTTGCCATTTCCAGATACGCTGGTGGAAGAGATTTTTGTCCCTTGCTTTTTATCATTGTTTTCTTGGCTGTTCCCTGATCTACTGAGGTGCTGTGTGTGTGAGTCTATTTCATTYAGGCAATTTTGTGAGCTGACCCAAGATAGCAATACCCCTTTTCAAGGAGGGCAGCTGGTGTCAGTCATCACTTCTCCAAGGTAGCTGGATTTGGAGGACAGCAGCTGGCCATTGCCTTCTTCATTTGCCATGAATCCACGGAAAGTCTTCATCAGATCTGAAAAAGCTACCTTGATCTCCTCAGGCTAAAGCCTGAGCACTAACATGTCATGCAATGAACACACTGAGAATGGCAAATTTGTAACATAGCTACTGTTGTCTGTAATCAACAGTAAAAGTGGCCCCCTTTGTACAACTTGCCACAAGTTCCAGCCAGGTTGGTAAATGTTCTCTTGGCAAACAGTACTTTCTTTTTCCTTGTTGACAATATTGCTTCTTGCTTGCTTTTCCTTGGGGCTGAAATCTGTCTGCAGAGTCTCCACATCCAAATTAGCAGTGTCAACAGCATTTGGGAGTCTCCATGAGCAAAATCCAGGAGTTTATAAATCAATATCTCCAATCAGTCCCACAAATGGATTCTCATCTGTTCCACTCCTGGACACTGCAGACTACAAAGTGACTTTTGAATGGAAACAATATTTGTATCGTTTGTTAAAAAGATGTCTATTTAAACAATTGAGACAGCTCTATAGCTATCTTAAACTAAAAGCATGGTGTGACCAGTGGGGTAAATGTAGAAAATTTGACAAAACCAGTGACAGAACATAAAATAACATGGAGCTTTCATTTTGTAAAGGAGGATATTGCCCTAGGGTGGAGGTGTCTGGTATGTGTTCCTGTCAGTGACAACTCAGCAAATGCCAAAAAATTGTCATTAGTGATTAAGTTCCCACACGCAGGGATGCTTTGGGAATAGTATTCAATGGCTTCATAATTAGCAAAAATTGCTGAGAAAAGAATCATCCGGATTTTTTTTTCTCATTGAAAAGACCTTCTGAGCTGGTCTGTCTCCCAGTCCAGCCTTCTTGTGTTGACAAAGGACGGGAGACCATCTCAGATCACACAAGGATGCACACTTGCCAATGTGTGAATCACATAATCACTAAAGAAACTAAGACTCCATTGGTGTCTGCTCTGAATTCCTTCCATTCAGCCCTCTTCATCAGCCCAGAGTGTAGCTGGGATGATCAGTCGTAGGCACTATATTCCCTCCTGGGGCTCACTTGAGCTCTCTAAAACAAATGATTCGTTCAGTAGACTTGGAGTTGGGCAAGAGGTCTGTAAGTCTATTCTCGACAAACTCTCCTTGCTCCTACTGGCCTTCAGTCCGAAGATACAAATGTAAAAACTGACACTGGATCAGTTCTGAGCCAGTCYTGCATGGCCTCTTGTTTTCATCACCATTAAATTCTCTTTTCCAGCTGGATTACATGTGTACAGCCATAGGGGTAGAAGCCTGACAATGTTTTAGAAACAGGTTTTCTGGCATTTTCAGCACAAGTTACACACAGGAAATACACCTAACATAGTTTGCAATCATAGCTCCTTGCCATACACGTATGAAGACTTGGCCGCTGTGTCCCAGCTGACRCACACCATCTGCAGAGCTAACAAGACAGGCTGAGCCACAGGGAACTRTGACAGATTCACAACCCTGTTGGATAAGGTACCGAGAGAATGTATAATACTCCTTTTACAGGCAGCTTACATACATTAATGTAGGAATTTCCCAGGAAAGCTGATTCTTAGCAAAAGCTGGCATCTATTTAGCAAAGTCATTGTGAAACAAGCTGTCATGAGGCTACCATACTTCCTATGAGTTTCTGAAGCACTTTTTCTTTCTTGGAGGAATCTTCTGGGATGCACAGATTTTTTCTGCTCCCTTGCAACCATTCGCTGTCTTTGAATATGCAGCTATGTTTCCTTCCTAGAGRGCTGAATGTGGCTGACAGCTAACCTGCTCCACCAATATGAACTCTATGAAAAAGAGTGTCACCGAAAAACACGACGATGAGCATCTGAGCAGATGAGCAARAGGGACTGCGCTCAGCAGCTGAGTGTTGATCCTGTTCAGGTGATACAGTGATGCCCAGCAACACTATGCTGAAGTCAGTTGTCACTGTATAAAGCATCCTTTAAAATGCTTGAGGGCTGTTCTCAGCCACCTACTTATGAATCCAAAGTGACTCTATTAATTGCAGTGGGAGCTGCTATGGATATGCAAGCAAAGCAAGCCCTTGGGAGAGGAACGCAATGGCCCAGTTGCTRTCTGCCTTGTAGAAATGGTAGACGTTGCTTCTGCTTCTGCTGTACTTAACAACTGCACTATGGAACAGGGCAAAGATCTAGACAGTAGTGCTATGAGGCCCCTCAGCAAAAAATGCTTGACTGCTSTCTGCTTTTGAGTGACATTCAGGAGAACTCCCAGGAGGCTTTGGTGGGGCCTGGCACTCCCATCTGAACTAGCACTCAGATTCCCCTAGTCCAACAAATCATGAACAGGGTCCTACAGTCTGTCACCATGCCAGACTGTAATTTCTCAAGGCTCAAAGACTGGAAGTGTTGTTCCAGGCATAAGGAAACAGTGTTTTAAGCAGCCGGTCTCCAGGGCTTTCTCTCACAAACTCTGTGATTATGTCATGTCTCCAGTGAGGTCAGTGTTCAGTTATCAAAATGGAGTTTAAATTACTCCAGGGACGCACATGCTCTCTTTCTCTCTCTCATGGAATACTGCAAGGTCGTCACCAGGAGGGTTCAGTGAGATTGTCTCCCATCAGTAGTCCTTTCTTAGGGGACTAGCTTCCCCCCCGTACCTCTGTGTAGGTCCTGTGGTGAAAAGAAAGGAATGCTTGTTTCTTGCTTATAGGTAATAGAAAGCGCTGGAAGCRTAACCAGAAATGACAACTTGACTGAAATGTGATGCCTCTGGAGGGGCCCAGAAGGCAGTAAAGTGGTGCCTTCTAGCCAATCCAGAGAGACTCTTTTCTCTCCCTCTCCAAAGAAGCAGTCAGTATGGGAAATCTTGTTTTTACAAACGTATATTTTCCCCTCTAAAAACAATAAATGGTGTTATTGATGGGCAAAGCCAGTCCGGTGTGGCCACACACTGTGAGGTTTGGCTGGTTTCCTCTGTTGTCTCTTTGCTCTTGTTTTCCCCATGAGATTTTTGATACTTCCTTCTTCTGTTAGGCCACACATACAGACAAACAACCCATCTGAGGATCTTCTATATCCAATTCATTCTTATTCTAGACCTAGGAGGGGCAGAAAAGTGTCAAAGGATGAGACAGTTCTCTGACTACTCTGGGCCTCCAGCTCCCTCTTTCACTGCTGACATGCAGGAACAGAGCCTGCCTGAAGCCTCGAAGTCCAGTCCTAGTTCTCCAACTATTTCTCAATACCGAGGTTCAATTCACCAGACTGTAAATTCATGTGCACATATAGAAGTGACCATCCTCAACTGGAGAAGTGACCCCAGACAATGACTGTTCTTTCAATCCTGCCTACCCCATGAACTGAGTTGATTAAGGGTCATCCTTATCTCTCAGGTACAAATGATTTGAGAGCTCTGTTGAGCACAGATGCTCAGGCATAAGTGCAGAGATCTAGTCTAATCTGGACAAGGTTTAAGCAAGGAAGCAAACCTTGGCTTAGAGTCTGGCTTGGACAATACTCAGTTCTCAAAAGCTGTCCTCTCAATTCTCCACTACACTGGAAGAAAAGAAAAATTAGAGAAAGTAAGAAATGTCTAGCTTCATATCAGGAATCCAGTCAATGAACAAAGCCCAAGAGCTACTCATCACTAAAGTAAACAGAGAAGAAAGCAAAAACTGGTCAAGTCCTTCAACTCCCCCACACATAAGCAATTCCAAGCTGCTTCCRTGATTTACATCCCTTTATGTCTCTTCCAGCTCCCAAGAATTGCTCCCCTCTTCCCTTGTCAACCTCCACGTGTGCATATACACACACTCACGCACACACGCACACACACACAAACATCTTTCCTTCAGTTCCCCTCAGCTCAACCTGAACTACTTGTTCAGTCAGTGCCCTGGCTGCAGTCGGATGGATGTTGCTGATTCACATGTCGTCACTGACAGCTCCTCTCCCACAGTGCCCTGGTCCCTTGGATCTGCTGTGCTGCACGTCGCTGGCAAATAGCAGGGCCAAGAGAATTCACTGGCGTGAAGTAGGGTACTGGGGCAAATGCCTGCTGAATACCAATAAGTGGAAACCAACTCGTAAGTAGACACAGGGCAAAGGTTYCCTATTCTCTTTTCTTGGCTGCTGGCACATGTGGGGCAGAGGGGAGGAAGAGGGGATGTGGGAGAGGAGGAAAGGAGAGGTACTGAGCCAGAGACAGCAGTAGGAGCTCTTTCGCACTTCAGGATGAATGCTAAGCAGACCCCACCAGGCAGGAGTGCCCAGATGAATGGGATCCTTTCACATCAGCCTGACAGAGGAGGGATTTCATAGTCCTCCAAGCAGCACAGAGCTGCCTTAATCCAGCAGATACAATGCCCTGCTCATACGGCTCAGGAAACAAAATAAATATGTTCTTGCAAAGGCATCACAATGAATCTTTTAAGGACTCTACACAAGAAGGCTCTACCTGGTTCTTGGGTCTCCTGGTWTGTGTGGGAGCTAAGAGCCAGGCTTTTCATTTTCTCTCTCTTTTTCTCCATGCTTTCCTCCATTTCTGCAACTGGCCCTGGGGTGGACAAGCAAAGCACTTCTCTATAGGCTCTCCACTAAAAACAAGGAAGAGTAGCCCCCAGGTTCATTCTAAAGAAAGATATCACAGATATACCTGGCAAAAAAGTAGAAATACAATACACTCTATRAAGAGATTAAAAATAACCAAAAATGTCTAAATTGCTGAGGGGATCGTGCCCAGGCAGGTCAGAGACAACAGCTACCTCTTGTGCTTATCATTGGTGTTCAGTACAGAAACTGAAGGCCTCTCTACCCCATGGCCATAACAAGGCCAGCAGGATGTAGTGGTTGTGAATACAGCAAAACTATGGGGTAAAGCTCCTCACTGGGGACTAGGGTCTGCTTAGTCCACCTTCACACTAACCTCAAACACAGGACACAGCAAAACAGCCCAGCAGGGTACAGTGTTCCCAAGCCAGCCCTTCAGCAAAATGCAACTGTGGAGCTCAAGGTAAGCAGCTTGCACAGTGGCTTGGTCCTTCAGCATGTAAGCTAGCCTGCAAAACTCCATGCTGACACAATTTGACTGAGTCTGGTATCCAGCAAGCTCTGAACAGCTTTGATCCATTTTCTCTGATAGCATGCAGCTAAGAGTAGAGAGAGTATTTAGTGTCTAGCTAGTCTAGCTGCCCTGCTCCAGTAACACACCTGGCTCTTGAAAGTCTCCTTTTGTCCTGTGATGCTATTGCAGTTCCCTTTGCTAAGAACACTYACTCTGCTGTACAAGCATGATACTACAGTGGATTTATAGCACCTTCTCTATGTTGTATGGAGTTGGTCACAGTATTCCAGTCAGGGCTGTTTGATTCCACCAACCCTCCTAAGACCATTTTGCTTTTTCCTTGGTGTCATGTAGCCTTGAGGTTTTACAGGCTAGGTAACTCCAATCCACTTAATGCATATAGAGTTCATTTTTTATTTCCATGATGTGTTTCACTTTCTAGATGAACAATGACCTTGTTCTGTAAGGAATGGATATATTAATATCTCTACTAGCAMGTAATAAAGACAATACTTCAAGCACTGTACTGAAATCTCTCCTAGGAATGGCTCCAAGGGATCACAATACTCTGATCCACAGCTAGCTTCAAACAATTAAAGACCATTGTTTGAACTGTGCCATGTGTATGGTATGTATATGGAATGTGTGATTGCCATGTTTGTCCATCTTTGCCTTCCTTGTTGTGGAGGACCAGGAACCAGTTAACAGGTGGTGTGGCTTGGACTGCCTTTGGTGCCTGTCTGGAAAAAAAATCAAACTGTAGGACTGTGTGCTGTCACATTTCTGCTTAGGAAATTGCCTACCTTTCTGTTCTGCTCATTACTGGTACCAAATAGCAATATAAAAATATCAAACTCTGTTCCTAAAATAAAGAACTTGTGCCAAGCTGATCAAAACTTTTAGACACGAGAMATACAAAAAGGCAACAATTTTAAGACCAGAACTGGTCATTTTCTAATCTGACCTTCCTGCATAAAGCAGGACCTTCCTGCAYCAAGCCATAAAATTTAACCTGGTATATCCTGCCATGACAGCAATTGTTCTTGTTAATGTTAATGAGGAGAAGTGTATCTTTCAGAGGCTAAATCAGTCTTCCAAAATCCTAGCAGTCAATGTCCCTCTAGAAGACTTCTGGCCACATTTTTGTTTCCCAAAGCTTTAAGCTCTGACAAAAACAGTGTCTGTACCCACTGCTTAAATGGAAACATGCACTTCTAAAAATTAGCCTAATTGTGACGCTAGTTGTTAGGTGTGTGTTAGGTCCCATATTCTAAAGCCTGCTGAGCTGCGATGTTAAATATCCGTATCTGTCGGCTTCTCCTCTCCCCTCGCCACTCTTTGTGCGAGTGCTCCAGTTCCAGTGCCAAATCTGACGAAATGAGGCAGTGGGTTGGCTCGGATAATGGGAGCTCTGTGATTCCCTGGGCTGATGATCTACCAGAAGTGCCAGACTGTGTCAAGCAAGGCGTGAGTCACCACTCACAGCTTCAGCTCAGCAGTGAAGCAGAAATCCACAATTCTGGCAAAATTTAGGCCTTTTTATTATTCTCCATAGCAGCCTTGCCAAGCTGGTATTTTTAGCGTCCCAAACCAAAGTTGAATAGAGCTGCCAAGGGCTGTCATCTTGAGTTTCTGCTTCTAATTTCCTTGCAGTGGAGATGCTGAGACAACTGAGAATATTTTATTTTACCACCTGGCCGCCAAAAAGCTTGGTCTGCATTTTGGGTGATGTCACATTTCCTGAGTTTTGGAGAATAGTTGTCTCTTCTTTCTCTTTTGGCACTAAACAAGCTCAATCATTCAAAAATGAAATCCCTCTTGAGTTGCCAAATACCAACGAAAGAGACAAAAAGAAAAGCACAACTGTAAAATCAGAGGAGACAAAAGGACTTAATAAATCTAATTATTTTTTTCCCACCCGGACTGTGGCATCTATGTCAACTGGTGACAAGAATAATTCGATGACGTTGGAAGAACTCTGAACAAATYCACTCTTCCTTAATAGGCCCGACTAGGCTGTCCAACCCAGTGGATTTTGTGGTTAATCTGGCTAMGATCTATGCCCTCTTTGACACAAACTGTAGCTCTCATCCAGTCCTTCATAGCAGGATTCATCTCAGAGATGACAAGGAATTGACTAATAATAGAATGCACTCTCAAGCTCAGGGATCATATTCATCTGTGTGGCCAAAGACCTCATTAATAGTTTGCACACACAGTACATATAGTTACTTTTTAAATATAGAGGCATTGTCCAGAGGTATTTCTATTAGCCCTGTTTACTCCTAGGCCACTTGGGTGTAGACATCTTGACACTCTAAACCTAAATATGGACAAAGCGTGAGGCAATGCTCCAAAGGGGGAGACCAAAGGGAAATCACTGCACCAAGCAACTTTAATGGAAAAAAACATTTGAAGTTGCCTCAGTTCRGTATTTCTGTTTTTAAACATGGGTAATCCAAAAAGTACTGGGTTRAATCAGAGATTGGGGTTAGGTGCTTGTTTAGAAGTAAAAGATATCAGTCATGTGGAACATGTGAGATTTGATTATTGGAACCTCTCCTTATCGGAAAAGATTGGAGAGCCTGATTTGCTTGGAAGTCTCAAAGGAGCAGCTGTCTCCTCCTGGAGTGGTTATTTTTAAGGGCACAGCTTTTTCTCCAGTTTGCTAGTGGAATGACCACAATTTCTTTCTGAAAACTTGCTACTCCAATGCACCTACCAGTGAAATTCTCTTGAATGATTTCTAGGATAATGAAGTATCCATATTTACTGAAGGTTATTTCCAGTTTGTTTCCTACTCTATGCAAGTGAGAATCTAAATTACATGAAGAGTTTTGATTTTGGTTTGTTGCTTTGCTTTTGGGGGAGGGGCTKCAGGAGGGAAGGGGGGATTTTCTACTCTCTAAATGGAGAACAGGAACTTAATTTACAACAGCAAYAACCAAAAATAGAATCGTAGAATCATAAAATCAGTAAGATTGGAAGAGACCTCTGGAGATCTAGTCCAACCTCCCTGCTCAGCAGGGTCACCTAGAGCATGTCAGACAAGGCATCCAGGCAGGCCTTGAATATCTCCAGAGAGGAAGACTCCACAACCTCTCTGGGCAACCTTGTCCAGTGCTCTGTCACTCTCACAGTGAAGAAATTCCCCCTCACATTCAGGCAGAACTTCCTGTGCTTCAGTTTCTGCCCATTGCCTCTTGTCCTGTCAGATAGGACAACTGAAAAGAGTTTGTCCCCGTCCCCTTCACACTCTCCCTTCAGGTACTTGTACACATTGATCAGATCCCCCCTSAGTCTTCCCTTCCTCAGGCTGAAGAGGCCCAGCTCTCGCAGCTGTTCCTCATAGGGCAGATGCTCCAGTCCTCTGATCATCCTCGTAGCCCTATGCTGGACTCTCTCCAGTAGCTCCATGTCTCTCTTGTGCTGGGGAGCCCAGAACTGGACACAGTACTCGAGATGAGGCCTCACCAGGGCTGAGTAGAAGGGCAGGATCACCTCCCTCGACCTGCTGGCARCACTCTTCCTAATGCACCCCAGGAGACCATTGGCCTTCTTGGCCACAAGGGCACATCCGCCAGCTCCCTCAGTACCCGTGGGTGCATCCCATCCGGGCCCATGGATTTGTGAATGTCTAGCCTGCACAGAAGGTCTCTAATCCTTTCCTCCTCAACCTAAGGAAAGTCTTCCCTTCTCCAGACTTTCTCCCTCATGTCCAGGCTCTGGGATTCATGAGGGCTGCCCTTAGCAGTAAAGACTGAAGCAAAGAAGGCGTTCAGTAATTCTGCACCACTCTTGAGCTTGGAGGAAGTGATGTTTGAATACAAGCCAGCTCTCCTGGACMCCCCTTCCTTCTAGGGCCTTAACCCATGAGATTCCACCAATTAGGTCTCTGAAGAGCCCAAAGTCTGCTCTCCTGAGGTCCAGGGTTGCAATCYTGCTTGGTGCCTTACTTCTTTCCTGCAGGATCCTGAACTCCACCATATCTCATGGTCACTGTAGCCAAGGCTACCCCCAACCTTCACATCTCTAACCAGTACCTCTCTGTTGGTAAGGACAAGGTCCAGCAGGACACCCTTCCTCGTAGGCTCCTCCACCATTTGTGACAAGAAGTTATCATCGATGCATTGCAGGAGCCTCCTGGATTGTTTGTGCCTTSCTGTGTAGTCCCTCCAGCACATGTCAGGGTGGTTGAAGTCCCCCATGAGATCCAGGGCCTGTGATCTTGAGGCTACCTCCACCTGTCTACAGAAGGCCTCATCAACCTTCTCTTCCTGGTCAGGTGGCCTATAGTAGACACCCACAACAGTGTCCCCCATGTTAGCCYRCCCTTTGATCTTTACCCATATTCTCTCAGCTGCCTCCTGCTCCTCCATCCCTAGGGAGAGCTTGATGCGTTCCAGTTGCTCTCTCACATAAAGAGCAACTCCACCACCTCGCCTTCCTGGCCTCTCTCTCCTAAAAAGCACATAGCCATCCATGACAGCATTCCAGTCATGTGAGCTATCCCACCATGTCTCTGTGACTGCAATGAGATCATGGCCCTGCRATCCCACACAGATCTCCAGCTCCTCCTATTTGTTCCCCATGCTGYGTGCATTGGTGTACATGCATTTCAAAGAGGTAGTCATGCCTGCAGGTTTCCCAGGAAAATAGCACCTGTATGGCAAGGACATATGAACAGATAATCACAAAGGCTTAAAGAATATGAGGGTCTGCAAATATTTTCACCCCCAAGACAATGTTCCACCACTCATAAATAAACATTAGCAAATCAAATAGAGGTCTCAAGCTTACAAATACATGTATGAATCCCAGGTTTTTTATTCTTTAATCGCAGCAGCTATTGTTACTTGGTAAAAAGGACACTCTAGTTCTTCTATCCTCCTACCTAGGTTGGTAAAAGCAAAAACATAAGGCCAAATGCTGACCCAGAGCAGCTAAGAAAAGCGTGTATCTAACACAAGAGCTTTTGAGAGCAATTCTCCATTCATTCTGCCTTGTTCCTGCTAGAGTTCCTCTGAGGCTTGTAATTCCCTTTCACCAAGGACATGCAGCTTTAGAAATGTGATTTGATTCTGATCAAAAACAAAATAGAAAGCTTTTCAGCTGAAGGAGAGCCTGAGGGTCTATGGCTCTGGGGTAATTATGCCGATTGATCTGAAAGAGGATGCAATGGAAAACTGATGGTTCCCAGCTCCACAGAGCAATGGCACTGGACTCCTTATCCATCGCCATCACTTTCTCAGACCTGCAGACCCCAGGCACTGTGCAGTGGAGGAGTCGGGAACCATCCTTTTGGCTTACTGCTTCAGGACAGCATCTCAGATAGGAAATTGCTGTCCTTCGCACTGGYGCACACTCCAAGCAGGGGGCTGTGAGGGTTTGAAACCAGCCCTTCAGTCAAAGGCAGATAGTGAGATTATTGCAAGCTTCCACTCCTGCACCAAGAGGGATCTTTGAGGCTTCTGAAGGATCTCCTGAAACACCAAAGACGGAAGCTACTGCATAAGGTTTTGTTCCCAGATTTAGTCCTTTAAAGAAATGTTGGTGGCTTTGGCAACAATGAAAGCACATCAGAAAAGAAAGAGTTCTTGGGAGAAAAAACTAGGAGAAATGAAAAGAAAGAGGCTTGAGGCTGCATCTCTGTCACCRAAGGRACAGAAAGAAATAGGTACTGCTAATTAGTGGGTGTTTTCAACATTATGTAAAATGTTTTTGAAAGTCTCATTTGAACAAGAGCTGCCCTGATGTGCCAGAGGATGTTTAAGCCCTTTCACGTCTCAGCTGGCTCACTCGCACCTCAGCCCTGCAGAATCCTGCCTGGCTGCTTCCACAGAAATGGGGCATTCATGCTCTCAGCATGTTAATGATTTCACCCTCCATAAACCAGGCCGTTCAACCACGTGCTCTGTAGGACACACACTGAGATGAAATACTCTCTTTGAAGGCCGGGAGGAGGTGACAAAACTGAAGTTTCTTCCTGGGACAACTTCACCTTAGTCCCAGAGAGGTTCCCCATGAGAAGAGTTGATTCCTGTTACCCCACTCAGACTTTGAGCCCTTTTAGCCTGACCATCACTGATTTTTTTTTACACAGCTGTCCTGGGGGTTCATGGAAGCTGTTAATGTCTGACCCACAGTATTGCTCAAAGCCAGTCCTCTGGCTCTCCTTTGACTTTTGCTTTGACAAAGGGGTAGGGAGACTCCTTATGTATATAAGCRTTGCTGGCACTGAGAGGCAGAAGACCTTCTCCTGTTGCAAAGCTCTCCAAGTGAGGCACATATAATTAATTTGTTCCCCAAGCACTCTGTTGACAAACAGGAGGCTRGGAAAGTAATGAAAATAGTCTGCAYTGCATGTTTATTGGAAAAATGCTAGAAAAGCCCCTGAATAATTTTCACACTGAGGTGATCTGACCAATCCTACATGGAATAATTAAGTGGATAACAGCCCTGCCTCTGCTTGCATAACTCAGGCTAGGAATGATGCCTTCACCAGCATTCCCCACTCCAGCCATGCTTACGGGTTATTGAGAGTCTGTTGCTGGCTCTGGGCTGCTCCAGTKTGAATCCAGCTACAGGTTCGCCCACGTGCCACTGCAAGGACCTCTGGCATGCTGGCCAGATGGCCCTCTTCCCAAGCCAGGAGCGTGGGAGACATAGAACGAACATGGACTGGGAATGCTCCTGCACTGAGAGATTCTCAGGTAATGACTGGAACTGCTCTGCAGAACAGCATCTTCCCAAGGCAAAGACAAGGGCGAAGGACACGGCAAGGAAAGCTCACAATTTTCCTTCTATTTTCATGGAGAAAAATCATGCAAGCATTCAGATGCTGTGAATTAAATGTGATCCTATTCTAGAGTTAAAGCATCACAGGGACCCAGCTCTTCAGATGAAACTCTGCTCTTCCTGCAGTTTGGTCATTTCCAGCTCAAAGGAACTACAGGTCCCAGCATGCAGTGCTCTTTCCCTTTCTAAAAGGCCTGAAGGAAATGTGGGTACTACTGAATTAGTGTTTTTATTAGTAAGACTCCATGCCAGTACAGATGTTTCTATAGCTTTTATCCTAGTTCCATTTGCTTGGCTGTGAGAGACAGTATTCCCCTCTGTGACATACTAATGCTTTTTGCATAGGTGTTAATGGCTGAAACATCAAAATCCTCCAACTTCCTTGGAATAAGCAGCTTTCTGTGCTCTCACACTGCAGTAACATAGATTGAGAAAGGCAAAATGAGGACAACTAAGCCTCCCATTCTTTGTTGGCCATCTGTCACAGCCTGAGGRCTAGGTGGGGAAACCTGTGTTAATAAGTGCAGGTGACCACATAAGACKGTGATGGGGCAGAAGCAGCAGAAAGGGAATGTTTTTACTTAAAGTGAAGCTCTCAGAGATTGCTTTGACAAAAAGGCTGTTTAATTTCCTTACTGTGCAAGTTCAATCACTGATCTGAAGAGACAGACAGGGCCTGTCAGTCCCTGCCAGTGAGTCTATCAARGATGCCCTAGGGTAGCAGAAGGTGATACTGAGAACTGGGGGAGGAAGACTTTCTCAAAATGRAGCATAGAGGAGTAAGGCAAGTCTTCATCTTTTGGAAGATCCATGCTCCACTGAAGATGAAAAAGTAGGGGAGGAACAAAACAGTCCCCATAAAACTGCAGCATACTTTTGGAGGGAGGAAGGGATTTCTTTAATGGGACAGCTGMGGTCAGAATTTGGACTTGGACCTGTCTGTGAGTGAGACAGCAACTCACGTCATACTTCAGAAGGACTCAGAAATGCTTCTCCTAGTGACCAGAACTCTTTYTCCCTCTTCTGTAGCAAGAAATGGCAATGCCTCTGCCTTGGCCTCTTAGGACCTCTGCCTCACGGTAAGACAAAGACCACCTTGAGAAGAATGAGTGGAATTGCTTTACTGCTGGCAGCATGATTGGGACATGTCTGCAACTCCTCAGCTGCTATCACTTAAATGCAGGAAGAAAGGAAAAGGATATATCACACGCTTCCTGAGCAAACCAGGAACTTCATCCTGTGCCTGACACAGCCCCTCCAGCCTTGTTTGCACAAACCACATGCTCCCATCGATGATACTGGCCATCTGTCAGGATTCCTGCCTATCCCATCCCTTCCTTCCTGCCTGCCCTAGCTAGTTTCTCCTAGAGAGGAAAAGCAAACATCTTCTGTTTATCCTCTTCCTTCCATCTGTTAGTCCATCATTTAAGCCCACTGTTTTTCTCCTTCTTTCCTCCCAAAGTAAGGGGACAAGGACTTTTTCTTTCAGTGAGTCCCTCTCTCTAGCTTTCATCCCAGCAATAGAAGTGAAGAACTGGAGTCAACTCCCCCCMAAAAAACATCCACTCACATCATCTGTCAAGAACCTCCATCAGGCAGCAGTAATGTGAAAGGCTCTCCGACTCTGAACACAAGGTGAAATTGTTCATCTGCACGGCAGGTGGGAGGCACATTTGCTACTTTCAACTGACCAACTCCAACAACAAAAAGCAAAGCTGAGGTACACTCACCCACACTACCCCACCACACAGACAGCCTTCTGCAGCAAACTAAGAAATGGTTGTGGTATGAAAGGAAAAAAAAATAGAAACAAACAAAATCTTTAATTTGCATTTGCCAACTTTGGACATTTGTCACACAAAAACAATCCGAAAATACTGACTTCATATAAAAAAATATCTCTTCTATTCGTAGCCTTTCAAAGGGTTTTTTTAATGATTCTTGTCATCCCGAATGAATTAAGAATKGACGTTTCCACAGGGGAAAAAAAAGAAAAAGGAACCAATTCTTATAAATACGCCAGCTCTACTGGCTTTTCCCAATCACTTCCTGTGTTATTCTGTTGTGTGGGACAGCCGCAGGCTGCCAAACAGCCAGCAGCTGCACCCTAGAGACAGTCGTGCGCGGCACATGTCCCGGACCTTGCAAACCGCTGTAGGAATCTCTGGGCTGCGAGGTGGCAGGGAAACATCACGGCTGCTCTCACAGCTCTGCCGCAAGAGCACCATGCGAGGCTGCTCCTGCTGAGCRCTGGACGCTTACTGTTTTTGCCCTGTTCCTGCATACTTTCCGGTGTCTTTCTGTAGAAAAATTAGTTTGGGAATGGAAATCCTGTATAAATATATAAACTAGAAGCTTTTCTAATCAAGGTTTCTGATCTYAGTTTTTCAGGGAAGAAAGAGCTAGAGAAGAGCTAGGGGTGCAGTGAAGATTTAGGGTCTATCCTTTTTTCTTTCTATCTATCCAACTCATACTGTGTGTTTGTGCCGTCAGTTTAAGCTGTTTCCCTTGCTACACTGGAGCGGGTCCCCTCAGGGAACCACAGCAAAGCCACTCACAACATGACAGTATTTACATGACAGAGCGTCATCTCTCTGGATGGCTGTACTCCCTACCCAGCGTGTGAGTTCCTCTTTTTGTATTCCATTAATGCTCCCTGGAAACCTCACCCATGGAAAAGCAGGAACACTGCTGCGTTTGTCAGACCTGGAGATGCTGCAGACTTCCAGCATCTGAGGGCATCAGGGTCGGGTTGCAGGATTTCTGAGTTCTACCAGTTCTACTGAGTTCTAYTTCCTGGGCAGTTCCCAAAGCCCAGGAAATAACAAAAACCTCCTAAAATTCATTTTAGTCGGTGGAGATGGGAGGAGCTGTCCCACCCCCAATGTGAGTTATCCAAGGTGAGTCTTGAATAAATGAGTACGATTCCAAATAGAAAACATCATTGCTTACTCATAGTATTTATATGTTCCCTTGCCCTGGTTTCGGCTCCCTCCCACCTTTCTTCACAAATTGCACTTTGAAAAGGGCCATTCAGGGAGGTTTACCAATGCGAATGCAGCTCCAGCTCGTGAGCCCTGTGCCAGCTCCACACTCAGGAGTGAGCACAACAGATTTTCAGCAGGAGAAAATCTTTCCTGGCATGTGTTAACATTTTCACTCCTTAGAATATGTTCCACTGAGCTTTTATTTTTCTTCTTTCCTCTTTTTGTGCTAATTGCTGCAATAGAGTCTATGGCAGCAACTAGACAACAGGTTTGTAGCCGGTGTAAACGCAAACTGAATTCAGTATATCCATACAAGCATAGGGAAATGGCACTTTCTTCCCATGACCCCRCTTTTGAGCAAACATTAAACTAACAGAGATGACCCTTGATTTCTCTTCCTGAAATACAGTTGCACTTGGTTCACTATCAATAAGTGCAAAATAGAAAACAAACATTAACATAGGTTTACCTATAGCAGATCAAACAGGTCTTTGCTTCTTTCAGCGATTTGCTAGGAAAACGAATATTCACTGGCACAATTTTGAAGGGCAGGTGCCATGGACATCTGCAAAATGATATTTGCCTGCTGCTAGCTGGACACAGGATCATTTTAATCTCTTACCATGTGACAAACCAGATGCAAGCTGGGGGTTGAAGGGAATATGCCAACAATAAAATTTTCTCTTTTTTTTCCCGCTTTTGTTTAAATTGTGAAATTGAAATACAAATAGCTATTCACTGTGCTGTAGCCTACCAAAGTAACAGTCTGTTTTCAGGTAAAGTAATACCTGGCAGCCCCAAAACAGCAGTTTGGGCTTGGAGGTGGAGACAGCTTCCTCTTAGAGCCTGTGTAACGTTGAGTAGTAACCATTACTATTGTCATCCTAGATTTTTTTGTTATGGCTATCAAATTTCAACCAAAACTGTATCCTGTATGCTTAATCTCATCTCATCACTTTTTTCTTCTGTTTAGATATTTTTTCTCTCTTTCTGTAAATATACATAGATAATAGTACAAACTGAGYCAGGAGTACAGCAAAAGAAAAGAGGGAGCCAGAGGACAGAAATGGTAGCRTCAAGTTTTTCTAAGAGTAAGACAGTTGAAAGCTAAAAAATATTTAAATGTTAATTTAATTAAATTTTTAATTAAAAATTTAAACCCTCTTTTAGAGACATACTTTATCTTTTAAGATAAGGATCTCTTTCTGCTAAAGATCCCCCAGGGGAAGCAGTGTGTTTACTTTCAGAGAGAGATTTGAATTGCATGCTGATCTTTYATTCTAACAATGTTATTTCTTCCCAAGTGATGCTGGACTCCATGTTATTCTAGCTGATGAATATTTGCACAGGAGAGCGCATGTTTCTCATCATAGCTTGATGGACATATCACATTCTTCAGTGACTTCCTAAAACAGGCCCAGGACAGCACTATCTCTGTTTTTCTCAGTTGATTGATACTGGATTACCTCAGATCAAGGCATAAGATTTCTCTGGATTTTTAATGATAGATTTTTTTTTGAATATATTACAAGTGTCCTAAAGATCAGATCTGTAGCCAGGAGAAACCAGTGTGACTTCATTTAGTCAGTGGAATGTGGCTGATTAGCATTTCTGAAATGTTTTGCATCTCATGTGTAGTTAGTTACATGTATACAGAAGGCACTGGAGGTAAAGACATAATCACTATGAAGATAGTTTTGAGAGGAAATTTGAAATCTCTTCACTGTATCTCAACAAGTCACTGAAGATGCTTTTAGCATCAGCAGAAGTGCTGGATTTCTAAATATGGATTCAGCAGCCTCTGCTCATCAGTGTAGCAAGCTAGTCTGGACAGAAGTGGGACAGAAGTTTCGTGTATATTAATATGCTCAAAGCTAAACTGAACTGACTGGTGGGAATTTAAGGAAAACTCTAGACCATATGGGAAATCTTGGCGCATGCAGGGCACCCTTAACTCTTTTGCTGAATCTCTGTCAGAGGAGSCAAGCAATGTCAAACCCCATAGCTGCTGAATTTTTAACCATTCTGATGCTAGGAACAAAACTGAGAATCCCCAATTCATGTGGCCAAAACCGCTATCCAGTCTTACAGGTTTTTGGACATATTCATCGTAAAGGCCAAGCAGGACCARTGCTCTAGAGGAAAGCAGTCTCCCTGTCTCAGTACTCAAGCTGGTTGAGTAGTAGACCAAGATTTCCCCMAAAAAAGGCACCAAGTTCCATCTGGGGTGATTCAGGGTCATATTTGTTGTATACAAATACTCCAGCAGCCATTGGGAGTTTGCAAAAATATTTGCAAGTCTGAAAAATGCATACATTGTAGCACAAAGATTTCCTTGTGAAGGAATGTGTAAGGAGAAGCACATTATCATTCTCCTGTTTTTTGAAAACATGTCTTGTACAATCAGGGGGCTGGACTCCGGTGGCCAATCACCAAATGCAGATGCCAGGTAAACAAAGGAAACAGCACACAAATAACCCATGGGCAGCTGGAATGACTCAAAAGTTCCTTACAAACAAGTAGAATTCTTGACAGAGAGGATCTGTTCATCATGGTTGTATTGGATTATTYACCCAACCTTACCTATCAGCAATGCTCCTTGATCATCCACTTCTTGAGTAAAACTCCCAGCAGCAAGACGGAATACCTGTGTTTCCCTCTCTTCATTACAGGACTGTTTGAAAATTCCCAAATTTCTTTTTAAAATTCCAAAGTCCACTAATTCACAGTAGAAAAATTCTCTCCATCTCCCATCTGAAACAACATCATTGTGTCTTGGAACTTATATCCAGGAGTTTAACAGAAGTCACCCAGCCAAAGAGAAATGGCCAAGTATGGCACAAAAGTGAGCTCTGACTCCTAGCTGAGCATGTTTARAGATAAGCATGGACATATCCTTGAGAGGAATGATAAGGATGGGACACTGTCTCTGTAGTTTGTACAGTGGGTCGCCTGCTGGGGACCTGCTCTCATGGCATTGTTTGTGATGAGGGTGGCAGGGTGCTGAATGGGGAGAAGCACCCGTTACCTCGCTCCATGCCAAGTCACATCTTCTCTCTTTGGGGGCCAGGACAAAGGAGAGAAGTCCAAGGCTGTGCTGGAAATGTGTAAGCTCTTGTTTGAGAGACAAGGAGTAACAGTAAATGATGGGGAGGCCCGGCAATAAATCAACCTGCGGGAAGGACACGATGCTCTTTGCTCCAACAGTACAACTCTGAAGTAAACCAAGCTTTTAAAGACTGCTGCTCTAATGAATTCTGCTCCAGACTGGCTGTGCTCTCCAAGGTATCTTTGGAGCAAAGAGTCATGTTATCTGCCATACACTAGCTAGACCTTGTCCCAGTATGCTTACGTTCCCTCCCCTTACACACAGGCCCCTGGAACAGAGACAGACCGTGTTTCTGTCCCTGATGTCCGTCACAACACTCCAAGAGCTGCCCAATTTAGGGATCTTACAGGCCTTTCTCCTCCCTCTGCATTTGCTCTGYGTGTTTGTTTTGGCCACCTCACCCTGACCTCCTTTTCATTTCTAATTTTTGTATTCAATTACTTTTCACACACCAATTGGCACTGGTCAGAGCACATACAGGTCCTCATTTGTTTTCCTGGCTGGAGTCATAGAACATACAGTGTCTGGAACTGCAAAGAGGGGAAAAAACAAAAATGAAGAAGTGACTTACAGATGCAGGTAGAGATCAGGATATGGCGAGTGGAGAGGATTGATTCACGGGAACACTGGCCTGAGAGATTCTTGGAGCTAAGTTCTTCTTTTCTCAGACGGCTTTCTGTTGTCTATTTAAAAGAATGTTTTTTTAAAATCCCACCAATCACAACTGCCAGCTAGAATACAAATTACCATGTTGCTCATGGTGGGGTTTTTCATCTAGGAGTGTTTTTGACTATTTTTTTTCCACAAGAAAGAAAAAAAAAGAGTCACTGTTGTTTATTTCCACTTGCAATGTGTGCGTAAGCTGGTGTTGCCATGCTTTGGTGAAATGAAACATTGGTGGTTTGGTTTGTTTGTTCTTCTCCAGGAAATATAGCTCACTTGTGGCAATTTGGTCCTGGATCTCTCTCCTGCCTCATCAWGTAAATGAAGAGATTGTGATGCAGTCTGTGCTAAAACCTTTACAAAACTGGACCAAGGGATTTGGCCAAAACCATACAGTGAATGAGGGTGGAGCTGGCAACGGAGTCCGGCTCTTTGTCTCTGGCACAGTCCCTTTCTTGGGCACAAGGACAAATGACTCTCACACTGCTGTGCAGGGCAACAAGACAATCTCACGCCTAAGAGGTTAGACCTAAAGGGGTGGCCATCCACACTCTGCACCACATACCTCAGCTAGGCTTGTCATGACATGACAAACCCTTTGCATTAACAGATGAATTCAAGTTAGTTAACGTACATAAGTACTCTTCTCTCTCCTCCTCAAAGTACTTTCAGCCATATAAAATACTGCCAACTTTGTCATGCAGGATTTTATTCTGATCTTAATAAATAGTGCTATACTCAYTAATAATGTGAGCATTACCCTCTAGGGCTTGGCTAAATAACATCCGTCTCATGGCTATAGTAATTTCTCAGGATCCCTTTTCAACTCTGATTTGATGAGTAATTTTTTGTTTACCTCTATTATTATTATTACAGTACTGAGGAGTCTCACAATGAAATAGAACAGTTCTGACCAAACACACACACATTACTTATGGATGCTGTCCAAAAAAAAGACCAAAATACCATCTAGATCACTCAGGAAGGGCTCAGAAATGAGACACAGATCTTGTCTCTGCTCTTGGAGAAATCCCAACTTACTTCTCGTTTACTTATTATCTTTGTAAAATTTTTGGCATGGGCATTGAGAGGGTGGATGTCTACTGAGAGTGAAAAGAAGTTAATCTTCATCTGTGGCTGTGAYTGTCTGGCACCAAAGGAGTTAAACTCTAGTGACATGTTTGACAGGCTGGAATCCACAAATGTGTGCAAATGGCAGCCAGACCCTCAGAAGTGCTGGGTTTATCCAGGGGCTGCTAAATTCCTGTCTTTCTCCATGCAGTTGACATCTCCATCTCCACCAGCATGCTGGCTGCCTTCCCTACCCTGCCTAACTCGAGGAGAAAAAAGAAAATAAAGATGACTATGAGATCGGAGAAAACCTGCCTGCTGCTGCAAAGGTGGTTCCTGGCAAAGGTGGATTTGCCACGTTATGGGATGCTTCTTGGCTTCAGCCTTACGAACAGCTCCCACCTAGGCAGGCCCAGCAGCCAGCATACTACAAGGAAAATGGAAAAGTACCAGGGAGTGCTAGCTTCCACGGCTGTGCCTTTGCAGAGGATAGGGCTGCAGTGCTCCTCTCCTGCTCGCTCCTTGCCGGAGTGTTTTATAGAAACCCACACTCATACCTGTGTACTGAGGTATTTAGCATAAGGCTGCAGGAAGGGTGACACTTCCAGGCACAGAGAGGAGCGAGCAGGCCTCGGGAGAATAGCAGYCGCTGCAGTATGACTGAAGAGAGCTTAGGGGAGAGCAGGAAGTCCTGAAGGGTAATTGCAGGCTGCCTCAGCCCCATTCTGGATGTGCGCTTTGAGGGTGGAGTACRATCCTAGAATCACTAAGGATCTGCTCATCATGGCACTGCATCACATGCCCAGCCTGAGATTTTCTGACAGGGCAAAAAAGCATCATTTCAAGACTCTTGGGTGAAGAGGAAGAACTGTAGCCAAGTGACCAAGTGACTTAGTCTTTTCAAAGATGACATCAGAAATGGGTGCCTGGCTGGCCCTATTCCTGTAGCTGATCCAGTACCTGACACTTTCCAAGCTAGTCAAGGCAAAGGAATTAAAACTAAAGGCAACTCTTACAAAACTCTAAGCTCAAGTACTGACAGAYGCACCAGAGATGATAGACTGGCTGATGTGAGAGCTGTCTATATATATTGCATCCGTGACTTAAAAATGAGAGGTGAACAATTTATAACAAAGCAGTRTCACCAGCTGGTGTATGAAAAGCATTTGCTCTCTGTCAACGAGCAAGTGAGAAACTGCAGAAAACTACGTGAAACTCAAATTTCATTTGCCTTGATTCATAAAATGTTTCTCCAAATCGGCAGCTGAGCAGGTTCAGGATGGCTCTTGGCATCAGGCCTGTAGAGTGTGTCCACTGAGCCAGCAGTTACTGTATTCTGAAGCAGCAGCATGCACCTTAAACCCTGTTTCCACCATGGCATGGATCAGTATCTGCACTGAGACTCATCCTAGTCAAACGTATGCCAACAGAGTACATGCATATGAACATCAGCAGTGGAGGCATGCCCATATTTTCTTAAGCTTATGCTGTGTAAAAGGGAAGAAAATACAGATCTCCTGTTCGTGCGCTTTATGCAGAGAAAGAGAATTGGCTTTCTTTAGCCTTAGAATCTGATTTGCCCATTATCTCCCAGCTCCTGCCCTCCCACCCAGACAGTAATTGAGATACCAATCTTTTTATAATTCTCCTCCATAAGCACATGAGTCAGAGCTACTGCCTTCATTTGCAGCTAATCACAATAGTGAATGCATCCACACTAGTTCCTTGCTGTTTAACATCCTTAGGGGTAGTCTTAGGATTCATAATGCTCTGGATCTAGATCAGCTCTGTCAGTTCATTATTTATGGCCGTTTCTTCCAACTTGAAATGGGGCCCTCAGGCTCTTTGGTAAGTGCGGTGAGAGACCATCTACTTCCAAAGGAGTTTTTGTCAGTGCCACTGTCCTCTAAAAAAAAAAAAAAAAAAAAAAAAAAAAAAAAAAGCTTTTTGAACATTTAGTTTCACAATTTCCCTGTGAGTTAATATCACAAATATCCCTTCCTTGTCTTCACAACTCTGGGGCCTATGCAAGTCACCCAGCTCTGACCCAGGGAGACACCATGCAAAGCGTGTCCGCTCTGTCTGGGACAGGGAAAAAGGTTATGTGTCACACTGCTGCACAAGTGGTAAAATACTGGTTCTCCCTTTGGCGTTACTAAGTGGTAGGCAGTCAGAACTTCATTCATTCCTCTATTTTAGTTACTCTTGTGGCTACTGTCATCAGACTATCTAAGTGCTCCAAAATTCAACAGCATTATCATCACAGTGTCTCTGCCAGTGAAGCCCTATCACTTCTCTTTTATAATAGTAAATCAAGTTACAGAGAGGATATGACTTGCCAAAGGTCACAACACAGCCTCAGCAGCAAAGCAGTGAACTGAAGGAAACTCTTGCAGGTCAACACTATATTAACTAGAGCATCTTTCCGCTCTGATAGGAACTAGGTAATCTGTGGAGAGATAGCCCTGGGATTTATATCTCCCACCAAGTACCATGCACATAATACAACTTGCAGTCTGACTCATACTAATCTTTAGTATTTACAGAGAATTTGCCATTTTGGTCAGTTAAGTTCCTAGTGTTGTTCTCCTCCTCCATCATGGAAATTCATGGTTAGAGGGGTACAATCATTCAAAGACAAGCTGGAGAAGGTAGTGAAAATGATCAGGAATCCTAAGGTTTTCAGATCCTTTCAGCAAGTCTACCCTCATCTCTGAAGATCCCTACATATACACCATGGCTTGGTAACATCCCTTGGAGGTGGGAGGGGAAGGAACCAGGAAGGAGCAGTCCTCTCACCTCCAACCACATCCCAAAGCTTTCATTTTTGCCATCTTAGATGGATTAACCACTGTCTTTGGAAGATGCAATGGGTGGCTATAGCCTAATTCTCTGCACTGGCCAAGTGCAAGGCTGTGCTCAGGTAACACAGGTAACAGCTTAACTCCTGCTTGATTGAACTAAGGGATTCAGCAACAGATAGCTGCAGAGTTCTATTGCGAAAAATAAAAAAAGTAGCAAGCAATGAAATCTGTTGATTTAGGGAAGGTGACAGGGAGAAAACAGCTATCCAGCCAAGCTGGAGATTGTGCAGCAAAGTGCAAGACCATAACTGAGCATTGCTAAACAAGGGCACTCTGTGCACAGAGAGCTGCAGGACTTCCAGTTCTTCCGCAGAGTCAGTGTCCCGAAGTTGCTGCTCCCTGCCAGATGCCTGTGGTCATCAGCTCCATGGCACTGGCAGCCAAGACAAGATGACCATACCTGCCTCTTCTTTCCTCAAATCAGAGTTATRCAAATCACTCACCAGCTTAACAAACTGCTTTAAGTTAAACACAAGTTTGTTTTTCATCTGGAAATTGCAATGCAATCTGTGCTACCACAAAGCCCAGAGTGTATGATAAGTTCCTGCCCTCTTTATTCATGGCCTGAAGGAAATCACAGGTAGCAGGCCATGCATCCTCACTAATCCAGTTTTCCTCCAGCCCCACACAAGCCCAGGCATTTACTTTTAGCATTCACTAACCCAACATCATGCATCCCAGTGCTGTTTTGCTGATGAATCTCAACCCCTTCCCAAAGGGCCTGCTACTGTTATCATAAACAGGCACTTTCTGAAGTGGCCAATCCCTCACCGGCTTGAAACTATTCACCAGGGGACTTGTGTGCCTCAGCAGCTGGTGTGCCCTGAAGATCTGTGCAGTGCATATAACACATCCCATTTGCTACTGCAGGAAGAGTTTTCTGTTTGGCCAAGACTTTCCATGCACTGACTCTGGCTGTATCACACCTAATGCTGCTTTGCTGATACTTACATGAAGAAGCAAATAACTCTGGTTTTATGCGCTCTTTGGTACCTTCAAAGCCATCTGCAGACATAACCACACATCCCATATAAGGGCCATTACTTGCAATCTCATAATATCTCCATTGCCTTCCCCACATGGATACTGTTTAAGGAAACTACACCAAGACTCTATCAAGTTGTGTTTAAGAGCATCAGAAGCTTTGGCCATTTCCATGCAACAGCCTTGAAGTATACCCTATTGCTTTACCTACTGTTCCTGATTTTCCTAAAGACAGGGGGCATTTACCTGCCCTCCAGCCAGAAGAGCTCAAGACACCTGTATATCAGGCCTGCAGAGCTTTCAGGAAGACTCACCACTAATTGCTGGAACAACTTCTAGCTCCTGGAGCAGTGAAAAGGCAGCTTCCCCAAACTCCCACTCAATACCTGATTAGAGCTGAGCAGGCTTCTCCACTGACACTAATGTGGTCCTTGGCCACAAAGAAGTGTGTTTCAATAGCCTGAAGTGGGCTAGGTCAGTGAAATAAGGACCGTACTGGGAACAAGATTCCTGCTTTTCAGTCCTGAGTCTGTGTAAAACTTTGGCCAAGTCCTTTAGAGCTGTTGGGTAAGTTTTTCAAGAGTTTCTATAAAGAGGCTTCTCTTGGGCATGTCTGCACTGCCAGCAGCACCGTAAAGCACAGTTACACAAGGTAGCTTTAAACAACTAGCACAAGTACTGGAAGGAGCCTAGCAATAGCTGTCCAGTTTTCTGTGCTGCAGATTCAGCCTGCTCCTTGGCAGTTTTGCCTCTAGTGAGTCTTCGGCTTGCACGGAATGGATGCAGAGTTCACCTCTGGTGAGCTGGGGCAGTGGCAGCATGGCAGAAAAGAGCAGAAGAGTCAGGGATGTAACTAGCTGAGATGTCACTCGTTTCATCCCATGGATCTGCATCACTGCAGTCTGTTTCACCCTGCTCTGTGCTCTCCAATCAGACAAGGTCGCAAGCATAACGGCCACTTTAATCTACTGTGTGAATACATACACAGAATACATACTGTGTGAATACTGCTGCCTACTGAACCTCTGGTCTCTCTGCCTAGAAATACATCTGGGCCAAGCAGGCATTTCTCTGGGAAATGCAGAGAGRGGAAATCTATCTTTAATTGAATCTTAAGCTCCCTTTTTTTTTCTCATTCTTGCTCTCTCTGCTGGGCGTTTTTGGTTCCATTGGGTGCTGTTGCTTATCCAGAGGTCTCTGACATATGAAATGAAATACAGGGGTAGCCACAGGCCCTGCATTTAGGATTTGTGAATCTCCAACTGTAGCACATTGACAGGTTCCCAGAACACAGCATTAGCACTCACCCCAGCACCCTGGACTTTAAAGAAAGTTTGTCTGAATATGTTTGACATTAGTCTGCTCTGAGCTGTATCTTGAGCATCCTGTTGAGGTCTCAGCTCTTATTAACCAAGCCTTCATCCCTCTGTAGGTCATGCTCATTCCTAGAAAGGAAACTTTTCTTCATTTCTAACACACCGTAAGTTCCCTCAGCAAATGCTTGCTGCAGCAGTGACTGCAGTCTCAGCTTTTCTCTTTAAGGGGACTGGGTGAGCTACAGCAATGAGGTCCAATCCGTGTGCAGGAGGGGAATGTTTTGCTGATTGGGAAGTTAGGAACTGTCCTACTGGGTTGGTGCCTTCTTCATCTAGACAAGTGCCTTTGGTCTGCTCAAAAAAAAAKAAAGAAAGAAAAAGAAAAGAAACTTTCATGGGCTGAAATCCTGTGTGAATGCCAAGGAAGTCATTGATCTTGGGAGAACAGAGGGTCAGGACTCCTCATACTTGCCCCAATTTTTTATAGCTGTAGCTAATGGAATATTGGTCCACAAGTGGCAGGAGACTGAACTCATATGGCTGAGGTGTTCAGTTACCACTTCCAGCT
Source organism: Rhea americana (assembly GCF_003343005.1). Lineage (NCBI taxonomy): Eukaryota > Metazoa > Chordata > Aves > Rheiformes > Rheidae > Rhea > Rhea americana. The sequence goes on from NW_028186401.1 coordinate 5,807,563, forward strand.
GCCTCTCCCAGAGCAGGGACAACACAACAGGATGGGAAGCAATTCCTGAACTACCTCAAGTAATGGGAAACTTCCCAAGGGGACACAGCAACCACCCTAATCCCCTCCACTGTCAAACGTGAATCAACACCATGAGTGCAAAAGTTTAATTGTGCAAAAGTATCTCTGGCACTCCTTTGCACTTCCTCCTGTTTCAGTTCATTGCATGTTCCCTTGACCATGGAGGATACAACATTGGCAACAGGGTATAACTATTGTCAAGTTACTACAACAGTATAATCCTGTTAAGGCACATTGTGCCATTTGTCATCTGTCATACACCCTTCTACACCCTTCTTTATCTCTTCACCATCCTCAACTCATCCCTGTGCTAAGCCATCCTAATCTCATAAATCTCTCAAATTAACCTTAGCCATATGGTAAAAGGACCTCAAACAATCCAGTCTCTCCCAGATGATTTTTAATCCTGACACTCTGACGGTGAGCTTGGAGCTGAAGTTTCCCACCAGCTCTCTCACAGGTTTGCTGCTTCTGGGGAATTGTTATTTCACATTATATGCTTATATTTGCTGGCTAAGAGTTCTTCAAATGTCCTCTGAGCCTTTCAGTTTCCCTGGGCTGTACTTCCTGTCACAATTCCTGCTCAGAGCTGGATTTCTGGAGTCCCTGAATAACTTCTTGTCACTTAATGAGGGGATGTTTTTTCCCTTCTGTTCATGCTGCCTTTGTGATTCAAGTTACACAAGTAAGACCCAGTTAAGGTAGCTCAGTTTGTTTTGAGAGGCTATCAAAGATGACAAAAGACAGAGAGCTTGGCAGGGATGGCACCTGGGAGGCGACATTCCCAGTCTCTGCTTGAATAAAATGACAGGAGTCTAATGCACTCTTACCCTCAGTCTGCTTGTGGCTAGGGATTACCAGCTTTTTGCTGGTACCGTGATCATATATCCAGGCCAGGTATTCATGGAGATGGGGATGGCATCTGAGACCACTATTCTGGTCTGCGGGGGTGGTGGAAAGGACCCCTGGGGTGTGGAATACCACTGAGCCCAAAGAGTGGGAAGGGAGTATGTTTTGGGCCACTTCATTTTTAAATTTCTCTTTCCCACTGCTTGTGCCTCCCTGTTTTTCTCTGCTGTGTATGCTCTTCTGCTTGTGGTGTGCCACACACTGCAAACTTGTGCTGGATCATTGGCTTTTTTAAACCAGAGATATCCTGGTAGCTTATTTGCCCACCTCAGCAGAGAAAGAATTTATGTCACAAATCAATCTCAGGCCTAACGGACATGGAAAATTGGCTGGGAAGAAGGCAGCATAATTCCAGCGGCTGAGGGAGCAATGGAACAGAACTGCTCAGAGACACACACGAAAGGAAAATCTCTGCAGATCTGGCTAGCTTCCCTGCTCCGTCTTTTGTCTCATAATTTTAGGGTGCCATGAGCTACAGCGTGCCTGCCAGCTCTCCACCTCCACATCCAGACTTGAAAGTAAACAGTGTGGCTTTGAATTAGGGAAGAGTGGCAATGAAGAGACTGCTGCCTCCTAAGTGTCTTATGGGCTTGCAGGGATGTGTGCAGTCCTTCCTTGCACCTCAGCCCAATGCCCACAGGCTGACCGGTGTTGAATAGAAGCCTGTTTGGGGATAACCAGAGCTGYGGCACTTCCAAGGCTGGCATGGTTYGGGGTACAAAGAAGAGAGCCACACACAGAGCAAATGGAAAAATCCAACCAGCTCACCTTGCTGATGGCTAATGGAAGGTTATTCTTACCCCTCCTCCCATATACCAGAGAGGCACGCTGTTAAGCATTGCCCCAAAGCCTCTTCTGCCTCCTAGTATCTTTTCCCAGTTAATCTGCATCCTGAGTTTCAGGCAATATCTCAGTTACTGGCAGAAATACCCACTTATCTAATTCTCATTTCCCAGGTGCTCCCTTGCCAACACATATTAGAGGCATGCCCTGCTCCTAGGCTCCATCAATATTAAGGCAGGACCCTTCTGCATGGGGCAGACAGGGTTCACCCAGCAGATCCTGTCCAAGATATCTTTCAGGTCACCTTCCTGCCTGCCACAATCTGAATTTTTATCTGGGTTTCATTCTACTACCTTCATTTCTTCCCCTTCACAAAGCCTTCAAACCTGGCCTGCTCACCTTTCTGAGAGCTCCTCCATGCATTTTGCCACATTATTTCCGTAAACACAAGGACAGCACAGATTAGGAGTATGAGATGCACATAGAGGAAAGGCCTTTGGGAGTAAATATAGGACAGTAACTTTCAGAGAGTTGGAAGGATATTCCAGCACCTGGACTTAGGTCCTAGGTGTTGTCACTCCACAATGAGCAGCAATGATACAAAGTCCAAGAGAAGAGACTAGCTCCCAAGAAAAACAGATGGGCAGATATTAATCCCATAACTACAAAGGAAGAAAGCAGCACTGCTAATGGGAAAAATAAWTCAAAGTAGAACTTAAACAGTGGGACAACCCTACCATGCCTCAAATTTTTCATGGACCGTGAATGCTCAACACTACTTAACTGTCTATGTCCTCTAGCCAAGCACAAGCATATAGCCAGAGCAACATGGCATGGCAGCTGAGCCAGGAAGGACTAGGAGCATGGATTGTGAGCTGCTATTGAACTACTGAATTATCTGGGCATTGTCAGCCTGCTTGCAGAGTACTTAAATATACTCATGCCTGTGTTAAGGATGAGGAGACAAGCTCATGTCACTTTGCCTTCAAAGTCACACAATCAGTCAGTGGCATTATTGTGAATACAACTCAAAAGCCCTGATTTCTCAGTCCCTACACTAACCACGAGGCAACAAACACTCCTCCCTAATGTCTAATAGCAACTACCACAAATATGCTTCACTCATCTCCTAAGCACAGTAGGAAATAAACAGCTACAGTATACTCATTCCCTCTGTAGAGCTGCTGTTTAGTTCTCAGGTTGCCCTCAGGTAACCTAGGAAAGAGTGGCTCTTGTAAGACACACAAGATATTGCTGGCCATAGAATGATGTAAGCTTTAAAAAATGAAGTGGGCAGCAACAATAAGGAAGACAAACCAACAGGCAGTGAGCACTTCATTTTCCTAGGGGACAGCAGGGTTTGCAAGCAGGTGAGTCTAAATGCTACTTCTTCTGCCTAGGAACAAGTATATAGGGGCACTGGAAGGCTATTTGTAGACAGTTAAATATGTGAAAAGAAAAAAAAAATTTAACATGGCCCTGGGCAAGACAGTTTGCCTCATTTTACTACTTTTAAAATAGTAATAATGATACTTTCATATGTTCCAAGTTAAAGTGACATGTCAGTGTGTGTGGCTCAAAGATTCAACAGTAGATGCCAAGAAATAAGGTGGGCCTCATGGACACATCAATCCAGACCTCGACTTCCTATATTATTTTCACACAAATCAGAGTAAAGCTGAAGCTCAAGATCTTCATCTTCAGGGTTCTCAGTGAGCCTAAGTGATCCAAAAATCCCAACAAGAGTGAAAAACCCTACCTGAATAAGATCATGCGCTGCTCACATGACTGTCTCTTTGGAAAGAGTATGAAAGAGAGAAACACACAGAGAGATACAGGAAAGTCTGCAAGGAACTAAAAAATCTAGAAGACGCAGCGCCTACAGTGACAGGTTTTATGGAAACATCCTAAGACAGAGAGGTCTTGTCAAATAGTCTGGACAAGGCTTAGCAACTTGAATCTGCCCTTGGAATCTTCTCAATAAAAGATCCACTGTTCCCTGTGAAGCAGGATCAGTGGACACAACAACCAGGCAAGAGCTCTTTTAGGGTGTTGGAGTGGTCTTCAAGAGAAAATGGCTGGCAGGTTTAACATCCTGCCATACATCAAGGTTCTTGACACTGGAGGAATAAGTCAGGCTATTGGCCATTACTCTCCTATCTCTGTAGGAGTGGTGTCTTACTGGTGCACTCCACACCCGACCACCCAGGTTGGCAATCTGCAGCACTCGAGGGTCTGGGGAGGGACACTGGGAGCACCATGGCCTGCATGAGCTTAGTTTAATCCAGGCCCTGATGCACATGCTACTCTCCTGAACAGTTTCTTTCTTGCAGCTTGAACACTCTGCATTGTCCTTCCCTACCATTTTGCAGGCAAGGTCCTTCTCCTGGTTGCTAGTGTTAACACAGGATTCCCTTGTTCTGTCCCTTGAAATTTCCAGTAAAGCGCCTTTAATACAATCTCTCTGTGGCTGCTCTAATTATGTGTGAAATATTTTTCCCTCCATAAACCAAAGAAAACAAATCAACACAGTAAGATCCTTTCTCTTAGGCTGTTTGGCAGGTCTCACGGTCTTCAGAAAAGTTGCCTAAGGTCCACACAGTCTCTGCTGTCTTTTTACAACAGTGCTTTCGGGTTCCTGTAAAAGGATCCAACAAAGGAAAGGGCAGAACAAATCACAAAGCCTTGAAAGGATATTTTCCCACCTGAATACTTACAAACCAAAGGACAGACTGACTGCTGAATGACAGAATGTATATGCTGCATGCCAGGGTTGTTTCCTAAGTAAAGAGAGATTTGGGATAGGGTGGGAGAAATCAGGGATCCTTTAAAGGCAGGAATGGATAAGTCAGTGTTTTATTCTCATGAAGGCCAAGATATGATTACTGTGTCCAAGAAGAGAAAGTGAAGTTATTTTGTTTTCTGAAAGCAACTGACTGTTCAATCTCCTTAATGCATCTCAACACCTTGATGTTCCAACGCTGGGAAACATTCAGGTGTGGGTAAAGGCCTGACAGCACACGTCAACCATAACCTATAAACCCTAGGCTTTTCCCAGTGCTCTTCTCCCTGCAGCAAAAGGCTCTGTGCTTGCACTCCAGTCCTACCCAGTAGCAGCCCCTGCTCTAGCCCTGCAGTTCTCCTAACTGCATCTCCATTACTCCAGAGTCCCCAGAGCCCTTGCTACCCAGTCCAGAGATTTCCTTACCTGGCTAATTGTGCTCTGTTTTATCATTTGCCCTCTTTACAAATCTCAGTGATTCAGTGATTGTTTAGTTTCAATTTCCCTTGAGTTGACTGTTGCTTTTGCCCACCATCAGGGTCATTTTCTGATAGTACTTGAGGAAAAAGGGATCTAGTAAAAGGGATCAGTTTCAAAATGAAATATCACTGTCACTTCTTCCACACAGATAAGTATTTTTACATCTCTTTTTCAAAACCAATACAAACACTTACGGATTGAAAAACCACTATCACTATATTTAGGACTAGTTTTGAATACCACAAAGAAAGAAAAAGGAGTCAGCTTATATGCTAAAGGAATAGCTAGTTATGAACTTGTCACTGTGTCAGGCCTGCTACCTGTTCCTCTGAAGGGGTCCTCATTTCATGTTAAGTCCAGGGTCATAGCCCATTCTTTAGGGGCCATAATAGCACTTAATCAAGTGCCTGTCTGAAGTAACATATATATATACATTTATATATACATTATTTTATATATTTGTATTTATATATCTCATCCAAATCTCAAAGGGGCAGATTAGGATCRTGAGTAGAGATATCCCACATTCACAAGGTCGGAGACTGCTTCTGCCACTGCACAGGGCAGGCCTSGCTGGGGGCTCCTGCAGGAAGCACACAGCTCCCGGGTGCACCAAGCTGAGTCTGAAGCAGCTGCCTTCGATCTTGCATAGAGAGGCTTGTTTCTGGAAATGCTGCAGCTGGCAGGGCCCTTCCTACTTCACAAATATTGACACTGAGATCTCTGCATCCCAGCCTAGAAATAACATTTTCAGGGAACCCTTGATCTGCAGAGATTTATAATTTAACAGGGAGAATTCAGATTTTGTTCACTCTGCTTTCCTCTCTGCACTAGCAACTTCTCATGTGGACCTGTCCGACCTTCACAAAACCCAGTCTCAAGCAATAGGAGCCTGTGAAGGGTCCACAGAAATACCTCCCTGCAGAACAAMTGCCCTTTTGCAGGGCAAGGAAGGATGTTTCACAAAAAGGTACAGAGGCACAAGTTGCCGAAGAGAGACTGTTAAGAGTTCTGAGCACAGTCCCAATTGTGTTTTTCRGAAAGGAACAGCAATTAGCAAGCTAGAAGTGTTCAGCCTTCTAGGAGGAAGGACTATGGACAACTCCAATGTGTTCTCACTTGGTATGATATTGGGCAAATTAGCTCTCATGGTCCTCTGAAGTTCTTTACATTAATTTCATCGGGGTAAATCTAATCCCAGGATAGATGCAAAAACTTTGGACAATTAAGATTAATATTCTCTCCTAACACAGGCACAAGCCAAGACAAGGCAAGCCTGTCTTACCAGYCCCACCACATATGCTTCAAACCAGACATGAACACCTACTGCTCCTGTCATCAGCCTAGAAACTCAGGCTCTGAATTCAGCAGAAGACACAGTTAGAAAATGGGACAAAGAATATTTAGAACAATGGAGAAAAAGCAGAGATATGCACTGGAGCGCTTTCTTCTAAAGCAACAGCACACGGAGAAGTACTGACTTACGGCRTAGGGCTCTGTTGCAAGGAGCTAAGGGAAAGGAGAAGGTTGTCTAGAGGTGGATTTTGTGATAGAGAATAATACACCTGTAACTTTGGCAGCTCCTCAGAAAACTACTTATATGCTGGGGAAGCAAGATGGGGGGGTCAACATAGGTTTTTAACTGGGTAGTTTGATCTGGCCCTCTGAGTACTCAGAGCTAAAAGGTGAGGCAGGTTATATCTTCCACTGACAGAAAAAGATGAGGTGTGCTATTAGTAGTAACCCTGAGGATATTTCTGGGTCTTCTGAATTAAAACTCCAGCCCCACCCACCCACCCTACTATTCAGACAGAAAAGCAATCTCTCTTTCACAGCAAACAAAAAGACACATTTCTGAAGAGTACAAAACAAGGAGTGACATGCTGAAACCAGAGGATGAGGTTTCATAGGCAAATAAACCAAAAAAGAGAAAGACTAATAATAAATGTAGGTGAAGCGGAAGGAACAATCTGCCAACTCACTGTCAACCCTGGGGCTGGATAATTTATCAAGGTCKCTGTGTATAATTCCTGGAGAAGCTCCCTACATTATTTATCTTTCAAACAAATCTGCTACTAAGTTCCAATCACTTGAGGAGAAAAAGGGTCAGTGGCAGACAGGAACTTCCAGCAGAAATCTTAAAATTATATGTGCTATATGCAGTGCATATAAATATTATTGTTGAATTGTGAGGCTTCCAGCGGGATTTTGGTTTTGAGATTGACTTTTTTATACCATTTTCTTATTCACCAGCATGAAATCCACTTYACTTCCGAATTAGGAGCTGACACATACGAGATGTAAATGAGGAAGGGAAAATGGGTACTCCAAGACATGACTGAGGGTTAAAAGGCCCGATGAGTTTCTTGTGTCAAAGAAACAGAAAAGACTGAAAGACTGACCTCCAAAAGACAGGTATACAGCTCTGATGCTAAAGGGCTAAAAACTCATTTAACTACAGAAAGAAAAGCACAGTGCCTGCTGTGAATATTCTTGGATTTTCTGCTGCAAAATTGACCTCTGGGCTGTTGCATACCAACCAAACCAAGTCTGTCTGAGATTCCCTTATTTTTCAGCTGAAACTGCTTGCCCTGAAGGATTCCTGGAAAGCTCTTTGCAGCTGAGTGCTTTGGCCTAGTCCTCTGCTGGGAAACGAAAAGTATGAAACTCTGAATGAAGCATAGCTTTGCTTTTACATGGGTCTCCTCACTTTGTGCAGGTCCTTTCAATTGCTGCTTGTTCCCCTAGGCACTATGGTCATCAGAGGACTCACAAGAGAAGCCAATATGCTTCCCACTAGCAGTTATCCATCTCTGGTCAACAGGAATATGAGAAGGAACCACAGCCCCATCTTCCCCTTAGTTTCCCACAGCTACCTAAGACCTGAAGGGCACATGAGGGACTAGGGACTGTGTTCTTCACTGGAATTCTAGACATGTCTTCTGAAAAGCAGAAAACTCCTCATGCTTTCCTGTCCCTTTTTTTCCACATGAAAAAGTTGACACTGCTTTAGTGTGGGAGCCCTTTTGGGTCTGCCAGTATTTCTTCCACAAAAAATAGTTTATGGATATGTATAACATAACCCTAACAAATAATACACAGCAGCCCAGTGCATGAGGCTCAGACTGAGGTCTAAATCACGGTAGCAGATTCACCAAGGTTGAATGCTGAAAGCTGCACAAAGGTTACTAGGGCTCATTTTTCAAGGTCATGATGGATGAAACAGACACCATGTTTTAAATCTTTAGAACTGCCAGCCCAACAGTTTTGAGCTTCAGAGTGGGAGATAAATATGATTCCTTTAAGCTCTTACAAGGAAGCCTTTCTTAAAGGGAAGGCTTTTCCTCTACAGTATCTCTGGTTTAGAAGCACCTCATTCACAAATCACCACCTGTGATGCACAGACTAATTCGTCTTGTTTCTCAGCAAGATTTGCCAAAGACAAGCCCTCTCCTGAGCTGTCAAGCAGCATCTTCCAAGGTGGCAGGCTACTGCTATTTTTGTTATGCTTCCATTACACAGCTGACAAGTTAAAATATTTCCTTGTGGAGGGGTATTGATATGTTCATGTCAAAAGCCTTTCCAGTGACCTGTGCTACTTCTAAAGAGGCCAAAGAGATTGACACAGCTCACAGAGGTCAGAGAAGCTGACACTTTTCGCAGAAGAAGGCTAGAGCTACTTCTGCTGTCAGGCCCTATTTGCAGGCCTGCTTCTTGCAGTCACACCCCCCTTCCCTGCCTCTTCCTTCCTCACTGAGCTCAGATAAGCAAACACCTTTCATCAGAAAAAAACAAATGCCACAAAAATTCCACTGAACCCAAAAAAACAAATAAATCAAAAGGAGAAACTCTGGAGAATTTCCCCTGACAAGCAAATTTCCCTGGAGTCGGCAATCTCCCACTAGGTCTCCCGGCTGTAACTCTGGTGAGAAGGGAGAGGCAGCTGACCCCACTTCAGAGCCCACCACAGCACTTGGTACCGASCGTGCATCTTGTATGTAACCCCTGCAGCCAAGGCAAAGGGGTGCAAGACCATAAATAGCCTGCACAGCAAGCCTGCCTCACATGACGTGATCTTGTCGTCAGCTTCCAAGGTCAATAGCAACCTGTTTATACTGTGTTGGGTGAGAAGAGGAATTCTGGGAGAAAAGCAAACAGAGGAGATGTCCTATGCCCATACAAACGGTGCTGTATTCCTGTGTTGCTCCATCCCAGGCTTGGAGGAACATAAAATTAGCACTGTTTTCATTCATTCATTGTATAAATATTCTGCTTGGTGTCCACCCCCATGCTTTCTTTCTGAGCTTGCAGGTCTCCATCAGAGAGGCTGAAAAGGGGGCTGAGCTAGGTTCTCCAAGCAGCTGATTAACAAGGTGAGATGAGGGCATGCAAGCATGCATGCAAAGTAAAACAAAAAGAAAGAAAGAAAGAAAAAAAAAGAAAGGAAAAAGGGGGTTGTATTGAAACACAAACACTGTGAGAGCGAGAGGTGAGAAGCGTACACAAACAGGAGGAGGTACAGGTGACATCAGCCTGGAGAGGGAGGAGGAGAAATCACTCTGGCCACAGAGCAGGATTCAACCCAGCAGCTCCAGAGAAAAAGTCATTTTACCATGCACTAACACCGTTGTAACCTCCGGTGGCTGAGACCTGCAAGACTCATACCACACACCTCTGGGGCTGAGGGCAGAGCTTCGCAGAGGGAGGTGACAACAGGTCCATCGTGCCGTGGCAGCACAGCGGACTGAGCTGGACTGGCTGTGCAGCCATATCTCAGATGATCCAAAAAAAGGCCTCGTTTAACAGCCTCGCTTCGGCTCACTCCACTCCCACCGCAGAGCGGTGCCCTGCCGGAGGTGCCACYGGCCGGTGGAGGCTCCGCAGCACCTTCTCCATGGTGGCTCCCTCACGAGGAGGGGTTCCCCCCTCCCAGCGCCCCTGCCTCTGGTCCGGGACCGACCACACAGCCCAGCCGGGCTTTTCCTGGGGCTGGTGCTCCAGGGGGGTCCCTCAGCGATGGCCACAGTGCTGCCAGCCAGCCCCGGGCCTGCCTCTCCCTGTGCCCGAGCGGACACCASCATCCCACGCGCTCCTCCTCACCGCTCGCGCCTCAGCCCGAGCAGGTTCAGCCCCAGCACAGTTTGCGTTTAAGCTCTTTGCATCCCCTTTCTCGYGCCCCTGGGAGGTAAAACGCTCGGCGCGGCGGGAGGCACCTGAACAAGGCTCCGTGTCGGTGAGGCGGCGTGCCCCGACGTGCCAGCGGTGCCTGGTGCCCCCGTCATCCACGGCTTCTGCCACCGCCATTGTCTGGCGGTGAGCGTGTGGGGGAGCGTGGCCCTGCCTCWCGCAGCCCGCCGGGACGGAGAGCAGGGCAGCGAGGCGTGAGGGGGACGAGCCCCCGGGGACACAGCGGGTGGCAGAGGCTGCCGGGGCCGCTCGCCCCCCTCCACGCTGTCGCCCCCCTCCACGCTGCGGGCCRGCCCTTTCGCGAGGGGCGAGGGGGTCAGGCTGGTCCCCGCTCTGCGGCCGCATGTCACTACGACAACCGCGCGCGCCGCCCTCCATTTTGTTTGGCGCTGGGGCTGGCTGCGCCCTGGCGCCATTTTGTTTGGAGCGGGGCAGGGGCGCAGCATGGGGCGGCACGAAGCCTTTCCATGGGACACCCCGCGGCCACGCGCCGCCAGCCCGGGGCTGCAGCTGGCCGTCACCACCGCGCGATGCCATCTGACATCGCGACAGCCCTCTGCGAGGCAGCGGCGGGAAGGTGCGGTGGTGGCGGCAGAGCGGACAGGGCGGCCCTGTGTCTGTGAGGCCGCCAGCGCTGCCCAGCGCCAAATAGGCAACCAGCAGTGCCGGGCCCGGCTCCCTTCGGACAGCCCTATTCAGCAATCGGAAAGACACCGAGAGGACAGGAGAAGCAAAAAGCAAAAAAAAAAAAAAAGCTTCCAAACAAACGCCACTCTGTGAGCACCATCCTGCCTGAAGCGCCTGGGCTTCTATTTTTATCGGGTGATGAATAAACCACAATATTGGGGTGGGGGGAGTGAGCCCTGCTGTTTACGTCTGCCGGCGCACGGGACGGCCCGTGCGAGCAGAAGGCGACTCATTCAGTGGAGCCCGAGTGTCCCAGTGGCTGTGGGCTGAATAGGTGCGTTGTCCGGGYGCTGGAGGTGCAGGAAGGGCACCGTTTCCAATCTGGGATGCAAACAGGGCTGGGAGAAGGGGGGGGCAGTGTGTGTGCTTGGCATTTACTTTTCAAATACGGGGTGGGTTTTCCATCCGCACCAACAAGGGCTGACATTCACCCTGGAATCAAGGGGCACAGGTGCTGTGTTTGGAGCGGGGTAGGCGCCACCATGCCCTTTTTACCCCTAGACCTTGACTCATCTCTTTTTTAGTTGCCTCCCATGCTCCCAAGGCTCTCGGGATAACCTCTTACTTGGCAAAGCCTCTCATGGGATTTGTTAAGCCCCTCCTAATTTTTAGCTGGAAGGTTTCTGCACTCTTTCCATCCCTCCAGYGCCTGCATGGCTCATCCTGTACTCCCTGGCATGGGACCACAAAGTAGGACTATACACTCCCTCCAGAGCCAGTGACATGMGCTGTGCAGGGACATGGGCACTTCYACATCACACCATGCTTTCCCCAGCCTGCTTTCTCCAAGCAAGTCTCCAACATGACAGTCAAAATTGATACTGAGGCATCCTGGCAGCAGTATTGTGGCACAGCCTTTAATAACGGCACTTGAACGGTAGACATTCAGGCTTCGCCTTGTGAAATAGTCAAGGCGATCCTTGCTGTTGTACACAGCAGTGCCTCAGTCTGAGCACCGGGAGGATTTCCTCCTAGCACAAGGGCTTCACCRTCAGGACAGGCAAGGCTGCCCATAGGGTAAGCAAGAGGAGGAAGCTTTAGCACCTACGTAGTGAGGGCTGTGTACACGGTCTAGAGTGTCAGCAGTATCAAGTTGCCCRAATAAATGCTTTCTAGCTTGAGGTGAGGTTTTCTCCAGTAGTTTTGAGCACGTATGTGTGTGTGCACATGTGTCAGTGCTGAATTTCTCTCACACACACRTGCTTGCATGCTCTAACTGAAAGCCATAAAGGATGCAAAGTGCCAAGCACCTGAGCAGAAATACAGAAGATGCTCCATGTTCACCCTTTTCCCACCCATCCGATYAGAGGCTTGTTTCTGTTGTCAGCCAGATCTGACAACCTGTGGCCCATGAAGGGGCACGCAGGCATTTTGCTTTGGCAGTGCTCGTCCTGCTCCGGCTGCAGTACGAGTGAAGGCTGTCACCTGTGTCCTTCACTCTGTATGAACTTCACCTGCCTCACTGGCAGGTGAGTTCAGAACTGGCAGAGAGGTGGAGTCTGATCTCTTTTCAATGGAATCAAGCCATTTSCCTCTCTGAGTGGCAGCCTCAGGCTCACAAAGCCTCAGTGCCTGCCATTACTTTGGAAAAGACAGTTTAGCACAGCTAACGCACCGACGTTTGAAAAACCTGAATTGTTTCTGAGCTTCCTAGTGGATCGAGGACTTTGCTAGCTTTCGAAGAGAGAACAGGGTGGGGAACTGGGCTTTTTCAGTTCTGCCTCTGACACTGACTTCCTCTGCAGCCCTGAGCAAGTCACCTTGCTTCTACTGGCCTCAGACCCATGTGGTACTTGGGATTCATGTGGCAGGGACGTGCCAAGTGCTGCTAATGAAAGTAACTTGTATGACTGATTAAGAATGTTTGTTGTGTTTTGAATTTCTCACCTATTGATATAAAAGCATGAATAGTACTTTTAAGCAAAAGCTCAAAGCTCCCAGATAGCCCTTAGATTTCCAGTGGCTTTTCCTAAAGGCTTGTAAAGACTTTTGAACTATGCCCTGCCCCATTCAGCTACCTTTGCACAGGATAATTGGCAACCTATTTCCTGTTCTCATTTCCCTGATGTTTTAAGTTGCATGATCTTTAAGTGCCTAATTAGCATTAATATGTGATGATAACCCTAGAAATGATGAGTGTTTGAGGGACACAAACTCCTCATTTCCTGGAGGAGGAGAAGAGATTGAGCTGAGCACTGTGAGATGGTTTGGAAATAATAGCTGCAGAGAGGCAGAGTTAGTTCAGAATAGTAGGTGGTTGGATTTGTGCAATTTTTAAAAGCAGTTTGATGACTTTATTCTATTGTTTGTTCTAGTCTTTATTCCTTCTCCTTTTTTTCTTTTTTCTTTTCTTTTTAATTTTAGAAAGCCACCCAAGCCTGCCTTTCTTTGCTTTTGAAAAACTGCAAGTAACTAACACCTTAACTGATTCAATCTTTTTCTGTCTGGTATTGTTTCCTTTTTTTGCCTGTTTTCATTCAGTGACCGTTTCTACCACGCAAATTCTGGATATTCAACAGGTTTCAGTGCAAAGCTATTATTCACTCTTCCTTGGACACAAGGCTTGTTCTCTGTCCAAATATTTGCACTCCCTGAAGGCTGAACTTTACTGGGAATAGCCATGCTGCTCCTTTGAACTTTAAGAAGAAAAATCTTACCTAACTGCAGCACTTTTGTAATTTGTTACCTATATTTCAAAGACCTCTAAATTGTTGATTCCTTGCTTTAAACAGAAAACAAAAATCATCTGAATGACTTTTCTATCCTGGCTCCTTCAGAAGGAAATGGGGTATTAGATTTTGCCAGCCTAAAAACAAACAAACAAAACCAGTTTCAATGGCAGTTTATGAATCACAATTTCTCTGARCATATTTAGCTGTTTTTCCAATCATTCCTGATGCAAACAAAAAATTGGGACAGCCGGCAGGTACTGAGCAGTTTCTATTCCTTTCCTGAAGTTGCTAAGAAACCACTTTGTGAGGASCATCACATTTTCCTAGCTGGTCATCTCCAAAGTGGAATTTTCTCTAGTCTCTGGCTTAAACTCATCAAAGGTTTAGATAGGTTTTGCTTTGCCAAACCACAGCAGCAGCAGAGGGTACACAGCGCTCACAGTTATTCCACAGCGAAACAACTAAACATGGATGAATTTCCCAAAAAAGTCTTTCTGTCACGGTGAGAAAGGGCTGTGGCCAGGCATGAGCTGTTTCAGAGTCTCTCCTATACATGAGTCAGAACAAAATCAGTTAGGTCACATTTTACAGCTCCTGTCTACATGAAATTTGAAATACTGAGCCCTGCCTAAAGCGTAAGCCATCATGTCCCRCCTGAAGTGTTTCTCTCTGTCCTCTCCAAGCAGCCTGGCTATGCTGTGCTGTGGGTGCAGAGCAGGGACACCCCAGCTAGCAAAGGGAAGGCAGCACGAAGCCCTGGTGTGGGCTAGCCAAGAGAGCGTGTGCGGAGCTCTATTTCTACTAATTCACTCTGCAGCTGGAGACAGCAGTAGCCTCTGGGGCTGATCCAATGGCCTTTAAGTTAGAAGGAAGGCCCCCATTTGACCTCGGTGGATGGAAGATTAAATTTGATGTAGACAGGCAGTGTCCTTATACATTGAAAGGCATGAGAGGCAGGAAGAAATAAAGTGCAAGAATTGTAAATGGAGCTGCAAATGCTCTGTTTTATCTAATAGTTATGAAGAGTTTTTTCTCCTTGCCCTATTGACCTTTAGCATAAACGTACCAGGAAAGTACTTAAGTTACCATCTACTGCTTTGCTGCTGAAAAAAAAGGAGGAGATCCATGCCAAAATCTGGTCATGAATCTCCAAGATGGAAAAAGTTACTCAGGAGAAGGCAGGTTACGTAAAGAAGTGTGTCTCCATGCTCTGTGATCTGGGAACATTAACTGTCAGAATGATGGATGCATGGCTCTCACGAGAGGGCATACATGCTGCAAACAGGTTATGAATGTCAGGTTTAAAAGTGGGACAGGCAAGGAGGTAAGTTTTGAAATGAGGGATGGGATCAAAATAATTCATGGAGGGAGGAAAACTATCGTATCATAAACCAGAATGCAAAGGTGAGTGTTGGGAAAAGAGAGGGAAATGTAAATGCTGAAGATCATGTCAAAAGAGAGATGGAAGGAGAGAGGCTGAGGGGAGATGTATGGCTTGGGTATAAAGTGGGCAGAGAGCAGACCTGGCAGACTTTCTCCAGCTGCTCAGACATTCTCCAGCTGTTCCAGGCAGTCAGGACACAAAAACCACCACAGATTTTCAGAGTCCCAAACACACCAGGAGAAAGGTGTTCATGTTGGATCAGAGGTTAAAAATCAAGATTTTGGACACAGTGTTCATGCAGTGTCATTCAGACTTTACCTTTGCCTTTGCCTTTGCCTTTGCCTTTATGCTGATGATATTCTATTTCATGTTAAGGGAAAGGATTGTCATAGCTGTCTCCTTTTTAAACCAAGAGGGTTTCCTAGCTTGTAAAACCTCTTTAAAAAACAAGTGTTTTTAAAATGTTTCCCTGTTTTCCAGAGGAAGAGCACTGTAGAACGTAACAACCTTTAGGCGGTAGAGACTTGGGTACAAGCTGACCTGCAAAATGATTCATCTTGAATTTCCTGCTGTTCTCTTTCTGGTAACCTGTATTGCAGCCTGGATGGGGGGCTTTCTGTTGGGCTGGATATACTGAGTTTCCTGCAGTGGAGGTGTGCTGGTGGAGGCATCTTCTCTGAAATCTTTGCCGAGTGTGAGGGAGTAGCTGTTGTCCAGGCAGCATCATACAGCAGCAGCATTTGTGCACTCAGGTTTGCCCAGCATTGATCTCCTAGAGGTCTCTTACCAGAGGAATTGTGATGAATGGGCAGATAGAAAGACTGAGTCACAGTGCAGACAGTCTCAGCCTTACTTGGGGGTCTTCTTGTAGGTCTGAGGAAGTGCAAGATCAAGATCTCTGCCTACTCTCAGGCTTCAGCAGAGAGGCTTTTTCAGCCAGAAATGGTTGCCTGAACCCTAAAGTCTCAGCAGGTTCCAACCTCCTCCCAGCTGCCGTTTGACCCCTTCACAACCCAAGATGTGGGCCTGAGGCAGACCCATTCTGTCCTTCCAGAGCAGTTATTTCTGCCACTAAAAGTTACTTGCACCACTTCACAGAAAAAAAGAATCAAAACACATTACAGCCTCATCTTTCCTGAGCACTTTCCCACAGCACTGGAACTGCCAAGGGCCAAGGATGCAGTTATGGGAGCCCCCTTGAGGTTTTTGGGTGGTTACATTGTTCTCCACCATTCTCAAGTGCTAGCTGTCCCCATATTTTTCCCCAGTATATCCCACACAGCTTTTAAACAGCTTCATTCCATCTATCATTTCTTGTTTCTCTTCCTTTGGGTTGCTTATCTGTTACTGATGCTCCAGGCACTTTCCATTTCTTAATGCTGGGCATCCTCTCTCACTTTCCAACCTGAGCTCCCCTTCCATCACCTGCCTCCTTCCTGCTGTCTTTCAGCAGCCAGCACAGCCAGGAAGGAGAGTTCTGCAAACTTTCCTGCTTGCTGCTCTCTTTGAGCTTCCCAGTAAATCTGCTCCTTTCTAGTCAGACTGAAGTGATACTGACTGCACTGCACACACACATACTTTGCTCAGGTTCCTTAATTAGCTTCATCTTATTTTAGTTTGCACAAACCACGTTCTCTTCTTATTACATAAACTATTTCTTCTCTCTGAACCACTTGTGGTGCTCCATGTAGTCTGGTTCCAAACCAGAGGGCTAAATTTAATCCCCCACTCCCCATTCAGCCCATTCAGCTTTCTCCATTTACAGTATTTTTTTTTTTTTTTGGTAATGCTTTTTTTCCCCTTTCTTTTCTTTTCTGTTTTTCCCCTCTTTCCAAGAGGCTGGGCTTCCTTTTCTGTCCATAAGCCCTCCTATTTCCCCCTGCCCCCTGGATGCCTGCCTACCTTTACTCTAAAATTCAGAGGAGGATCCAATACATTTAGTTTGCCAGCTCTTCAGGAGGTATCTAAGGAGGCTGACAGGAGTTGGATGGTCTCTCTTGCAGCCAGTGGCAGCTAATGTGGTCTGAAACCCTCTCTCTCTTTTTTGCCATTCACACACAGTACTTACTCTTCAAGCCTGCTGCTGCTGCTGCTGCTGCCACTGCTTGAAAGGACCTGAAATACCACACAGGGAATTTTGCTTTCTTCTGGGGAACCAGGAAAAAAAAAGGCAGGAAAACTCATCTGGAGATTGTGAAGAAGACATATAATAACAGCAAGAAGTGGCAAGCTCTTTCCTTATTAAACGCCGGAAAACACCTAATTTCTCTGCCAGGTGTATGGGACTTAGATTCTCGAAGCACTGCACTGAACTGTTAAAGGTAATGTATWGCACTTTCCTCTCTCGTCTCTTTGTGATACTTTAACTTTCCTTTTTCTTTCTTCAGTGCTCTAAAGATGCAGGCTCTAAATAAGTGGATTGGTGGTTTCCCTGGTGAGCAGTAAGCACAGAAATGTGAGAAAAGTTGTTAACTGATTGATCCCAAGCTTCTCTACAAAGTTTCACTTTTGCAAACAGCACTCCTGTGAGAGACGAGTTTGTCTGGAATGTGTATGATGTGTGAAGGCTGCCAGAAGCGCTCTCCCGCTCGACTGCCGCTCAGAGCCATGGTCTTCACCAACAAYTGACCCATTAAGGCAAACCCATAACCAGAGACAGCAACTATGTGTCAAGTTTGTTAGTTCACTTGGGGAAGGGAGGGAGAGCGAGCTATCTGGCTTTAGAGATTGTACAGCCAATACCAGTGGGTAGGAGAGCAGAGAGGGGGATATCCTTCTTCTTCCCCCCCAAATGACCCTCCAGAGCATTGGTGTTTCTCTGTGATGGACCTCAGCTGTCACTGGAGTACTGATGACATTTCTAATCCTGCTTCTGAGCACTGGGGAAAGATGCTGTCATTTTGCTGATTTGTTACAAATGTCCTAAAATGTTGGAGAAGGGGATTCTCATGATTATTGCTTTGAATGGTATAATTGTCTTGCTGCAGGGGAGGCAAAGGGTAGTCTCTGAGCTATAAAGATGTTCAGTTCTGGATAGGGGGTGACAAGTACAGAAAGAGAATGAAAAGACACTGGTTAGCTGAAGGTTTGACAGTGCGTTCTTGCRTGAGGATCTCAGTGAATGAGTGACTGACAATTGGCAGAGTCTCTTGGGATACTTCCAGTTAGCTGCTCCGGGTGTTACCAAGTACCTGCCCTCTTTCTGAATCGATTCACAGATGAAGCATATTCTTACCAGTAGTTTGCGGGGAGTTGAGCTTTTCTGTAAAAGCGGATGAAGCAAAAAAGTTTTATTCTTCAAAATCGCTATTGGAACTGTCTTCTTTTAGTTCATTTATTACTTTTTAAGACTTTTCATTTAAATCTTGTGCTAAGTAGCAGTCTATCCTCAGTATGTTATGGAAAGCCCACATTTAAACCTTCCCTTTTGAGTCACCTAGCTGAGAACTTCAGTTTTAAAAGGTTTTTTTTAGTTTTCTAAAATAACTTTTCCAGATGTGAAGAGAGGGGAGTATCCCATGAGGAAATAGTTGGGAGAGAGGAATTGTTTAGCATTTGCCACTATTTTATTTTATTTTATTTTATTTTTGTGTGTGTGTATAAACTCCAGATAAAGGCTGTTGGTTGGGGAAAGGGCCAATGATTTGGAGGGTGAGTTTTGTGTTTTTTCCAATCCTGCAGAGGAGGACAATCCCATGCACTTTTGGAAGCTGAGCTATTTGTTTCTTTGCTTTGATTGTTTGACGTTATATTTTCCTGCTTGCTTCAGAGACCGTATCAGCCTGATAGATCAAAGAAGAGATCTTCCCTCTTTCTGAGATGTTTCAAGCTGTTGTCAGAGCGCAGAAGAGAGAGAGACGTCCTCTCCCACCTAAGCTGGACAGGGGCAGAGGATGAGGGCTGGAGATGTGCCCATAACAGCTGAGTGCTCTCATGAGCCTGAATGGCCTTTGAGGGAAAATTCCATCTGTTCCACTTGAACTGCTGTTTAATGTTTCCTATAATCAACTCCACATACAGTAGCTGGGTTTGACAGCAGCACAAGGCCTGCAGGATTGATGGGCAAAGAGAGCTGATGAGGTTGGAAACTGAGAGAGTAAAAGAGATGGAGGGAAAAACCTTCCAAAGAAAAAAAGGACATTGAATAAAATTTAGCAGGCTGAGCACTGTCAGAGCAAACAGCAGCTCATCCTTGTAAAATAYCTAAATAGAGAGATGTTTAGGTGACCATAGGTCATTAAAGTGTTTAGAAGAGATGGATAGTGTCACTTACAAGAAAGAAAGAAATGAATGAATGTGTAAATAAAAAGAGAGGCCAGATTGCTGTAGGCTTGTTCAGTGCTCTGGTATCACCTGGGAATATATAAAATGGTCAGAATCACTAGGGACTCCAAAATCCATGCATTATTGGTGTTTTCTCTCCTCTTCTGTCTGGGGCAGATCCTCATCAAATGTAAAATGCATAGATCCAGTGACTTCATTACCTTCCCATGCTGACTTCCATCCAGCGAGAACGTGGGCTGGTGGAGCGCCAACTGCTCCCATTTTAAAAATCAACAGGACCTTTCTTTGCTATCTGAGACATCTTTTCCACTGCCACCCTCCTCCATCTCCTCAATTCTCCCTTTCCCTCTCCAGCGGTGGGAAGGCTGCTCTACCGCAAGACAAGGCATCCAATCTTCCCCAAGCTGCTCCTTCCCTCTCTTCCTCCTCCCCCCTTCCAAACGCCACTCCAGCCTCCACGTGTGAAACAAGCCAGGCTTGTGTGCCGTTCACAGGCAGCTTCCCAGCAGCTGCAACAAAAGCTGTGTTCATAGTGGGTCTGGACCACATACGGAGTCGGAGCGCGACGGCTGCAGAGCAGCCCAGAGCATTCARGACTGTTTAAAGAGTGAAAGAGGAGAGACAGCAAAGAGAGGGAGCTGTTATATATAAAAAAATACTTGAGCCCAGTGCAACAACGGAAACCTTACAGTTTACTTTTAAAAATTCAGTGCTTCCTTGTGAGAGGGCAGAACAGCTCAGCCTGTGTGTGTGTGGAGTAGATCTGCGGGCTCTGTCTGTATGTACAAGGCAGGGTGTGTGAGTGGCTGCCTCTCCTCTGCTCTCAATGGCCTTACAGTATAAATCTAAAGAAGCTTTTTGTTGGCCTCATGAATAGATGGGGGGGGGGGTTCATAATGTTCACCATGCAGTTTTTTAAGAGACACTTCACACTGGGATTTTTCCTTTGTGTGCTTTTTGTTGGGCTCTCATTCTTTAATAAAAGTTTCCATTTCTTCCCTGCATGACATTCTGCCTCCCCAAAGGTTGCTCAGTAAAGAACAGAGAGAGGTAGAGTAGGGGAATAGCAGGAGATACCAGTATCATCCCAAAAGGCTCAAGGTGCTTTGAYTATTGAAAAGCCTGGAGGTGTTAAGTAGCAGCCATAGGGACTACCTTGCTTAGATTTCCTTCCCCTGCTTTATAAGCCCAACTGCCATGTAGCAGTCAGCTTTAATGATCTAAACTCCAGATGGCTTTAGTCGTTGATGGGGCAGCTACAGCTGTGTTACTACCCCCTTGACGAGATTGGTATAAGAGAGAGAGTGTGTGTGAGGTGAGAGGAAGGTGGTTGTGGAGTGAGGTTTGGAAGTTCCTGGGTTTCATTTTCTGCTCTGTAAGTCTCACTGAAGTGGCCTGTGAGGTGTCTTGGGGGTTTCTGTGGCTCTGCTTTTCCCTGGAACTCACTGAAGAGGAGAACTAGCTTGGGAGATGAAGGAGAGGACTGAGCAGAGGCCTCAGAAATGGCTCTACTGAAAAGAGGATGAAAGAAGGGGAAGAGGAGGCCTCTGATGAGCAATTCTCTGGGCTTTTCCTTTGTAGTAGTTCTTCGTGCTAACCAAGGTGTGCCAGTCTGTGCCTTTTTCCACTCTGGTGCAAGTCAGAGAATAGCTGGACCTTTTGGAGAGGCTTGAAACTAATTCAGATGATGAGTGCCACCTTGCTGCTCAGCTCACACCTTGATCATAAGATATGTCATTGTGTCCTGAGGATATTGAAGTTTATGCTGGACAAGAAGTATGGTTGCTGTGAAGGATTTTGGTGATGGGGTCTCCTGGGAACCCCCATGCTCTCTGGGAGCTGAACTTGTTATTGCAGTTAATGAGTCACTATGTGAATTTTGAACAAGGGAATAGTCCTGTTTCCTATCATGTTACTAATGTATTACATGAGTTAGAGATATTCTTAAGGCCTTTGGTGCTACATAGGTGTTGGAAGGAGCTGAATGTAGCAATCTTCTATGTCTGGCAATGGATAACACAGATCCCGGGGAAAGGCATTTGGATTAACAGAGGCTACCTCAGGAAACACAAGAAAAAGGGCACGTGTGAGAGGAGCCACACTGTATTGCACAAARTGATCAGGACAGGAAATTGTTTCTGGCAGAGTAGGGAAAGAAATGCTCATAAGTTAGGCCTGAGAGGAGTAAAACTGTCTATTAAGCCATGCCCAATAAACCTAGCTTACATTAGTGGGAGAAYGTGGAATGTAAATACTTGTGCTTCAAGGCATAAGCTAACCACTAAATGCCTAGTGTTAAAAAGAAACTTCCTGCTCAGCAACTTATTCCRTATTTTTTGATGATGAGAACTTTACTCTGAAGCTGGTGATATAGACCTTATCCAAGACAGGATATTGGCCTGGACACACCATTGGTTTGATCTGGCCTGGATGGACCATTAGTTTGATCTGGTCTGGCAATTTCCATGTGTCTTTGGYTCCTGAAGTACCCTTGGTTAGTACTGGTCAGAAGACTTGGACTTTAGCAGCAGTGTAGAAAACCATGGAAGGGCAAAAAGAAATCTCTGTGACCACAGGAGACATAGATATGGCATGATAGGTGTAATCAGACAGTCAAAACAATCCTTAGGGGAAACAAGAAATAACCAAGGAGAAACTCCTGACTGAGGTTAGATCACAGAATTGGGGGGGGGGGGGGAAGGGAAGATGTGGAGGCCAGCAGCTGATAAACAGGTGAAAATGTGGTGCTGATCCCTTCCAGCTGGAACCCTCATTTGTCACTCTCACTCCCTTCAGGACAGGAACCTCTGTGCAGAAAATTGAATAAGCTGTAATCCACATCAAAACCTGTTATTCCTGCTGGGATCTTGCACAGGTTCAGAGGTAAATACCCTGCCACAGCCCTGGAAATCCTGTCACTGCAGGCCCTTGCACAGAGCAAGGGTTTATTCAGTAGTTTTGCTGGCAGAAACCTGTTGGCTTCAGAGGATTACTGTGCTACAGCAACAGTAGATCTAAGTGTAATTAACGTTACATCATCTGTGCCACAGTTTCAAGGTTGAAATAATCACGTAGTTCCAATATTGGAAATTGCAGGGTGATTTTCATATAAATKATTAACTACTGTTATTACATAGAAAATAGTTTCTATGGTGTTTGGTGTATAAATAATACTCTGTACCTCTATAGTGCTTAGCTTCAAAGTAGTACCTCAGTGCTGTACCATAAAGAATACCCTCTTGTTCTGTAATAACTGATCTGCAAAAGATGTCTTTTCCTCTGCTGTAAATTATATTGTGCAGTTACTGCTATTGCTGCTGTTGCATTGAGTTTGGTTAGCAAATAATACTTTTTCCCTACCACTGTATCTGGGGTTTAAATAATACCCTCTAGTCATATAGTACTTGGCATGTAAGTGTTGCCCTAATCCCGTGTGATGCTTTGGAGTGTAGAGAATATCTTGCTGCTGTAAAGCAAATTGCAATCTTTCTCTCTGTAGTACTTGCCCTCTAAGTATTACCCTGCTTGTTTTATATAGCACTTATTGTATAAATTATACCCTGCTGCCTTGTAGTAATTGATACATAAGCAGTACCCTCAAACTGTAGGGTTCTTAGTCTGCTAATACCACCTATAACACCAGCATTAGATGATGCAGCAGGGTGTGCAGGGGAGGTTGCTGGACTCCCAGCTCAGCCTGGGTGCCCTTCGTCACTGTTACTTGTGCCTTCTCTCAAAGCACCGGGTCTTAGCTCCAGCCCTGCAGCTGCTGTTGCCGATCCTTCAAGTATTGCTACCTGTCAGCAAGGAAAGGGGGCCACCCTTTTCCTTGGCTGGCTAATCTATGGGGTAGTCTGGCTCTGCCCTAGAGCTGTCACAGTCCTTGAGGAGAGACATGAGACAGAGGATGTAGAGAAGTGCTAGCAGCATTGCCACRTTCTCCAAAAGAAATATTTTCTGTCAGACTTCTCATTTCCCAATCTAGTTGTCTGGCAGATATGTAGGGGGTACAGGTGAGGACCATGCAAGTTAAAGTGGCCCTTTCCGCTTTGGGTCACTTCTATCTACCTTTCTTGGGAATTATGTTGGCTATTTAGGTAATGACCCCATGTATCTGAACAAGTGAATACACATAGTCTCTTCTGTCTAGGAGAACCTTAAATACTGTGAGAAGCCAGCAGTGTGGCATCCTGCCTCTACCAGAGCATGTATCAGATAGGGATCTTGACCCCTTCAAGATCACAAGGCCCTTTGCTTGAGTTAGGGCAGAGTCTCTGTGTCTTCATAGATCCTAGATTCACTGTAGTTTGCCTCTTAAAAAAAAAAAAAAAAAAAAGGCTTAACAGATACTGCCTTCCAATCTCAACGGTATAGTTTCTGTGGCTTTTATATGGCAGGGTGAAATGATTCAAAGTATCCTTTAATGTTGAAGGTCCTAGGAATCAGGTTTGGTRGGGGGTGGAAGGATCTTTTACCATTCAGCTCTGTCTGAATTTTGGTGTTTTGAAACTCCTGAGTTGTTCTTGGCAGGTCTCTGAGACTGAAGATATGTGTAGTGTTGTACCCGCTTCATCTGTATGACTTCTCACATATTAATATATCAATAAGCTTCAATACATTTCTTTACACCTTTCTGAAGTATGTCAACAGTGTTTTGGGCTGCTCTGTTTTTGTAGGCAGGTAGTCGTGTGGGTTATAAGTGTGAGGAGCCCAGAGTCCAGGAGACAATTTTCACTTCAGTTCATCTACTAGGCTGCATCTCCAGCGCTRTACTTCTGCCTCTCACTAACACACCCAAAGTAGCTTTAAACTAGCTAGCACACACTAGCATAACCACTCTTAAGATACACCAGCTTCAGTGTAGGTTACAAAACCTGCCTGAAATGCAAGATAAGCTTTTCAAGGAGTTAGTGCTGCCATGGCAGGTGTGCTTAGCCAGGTGGCAGCCAGCTCAATCTTGTTTACAGCACCTAGCCATGTTCCTGTTAAAGAAATTAGAGCTAGTACTCCTCGGTCTTCATCTCTGCTCTCTASTAGAGAAGCCATCTGTATTTTTTTTCCTCCCTTTCAAAGATCTTCTCTTTTGTCCTTCCTTTTGCCAACTCCACCAGGTGTTCTCCTTTCAGCAAGGTAAGATTTGTAGGTGGAGATGATATCTCTGAGAACAACTGGGCCACTGGAAAACACAGATGCTCTGAGTAACAAGCCCTTTTTCCAGCTTTTCTTCAACTCATATCTCCCTTCTGCTCTTCTGGCCRCTTCTGTAAAATTGCCATTGTTGGTTCACTCAAAACTGGCTTCCTACTGCCTTTGAATGAGCACATCAAACTGATGCAAGCCCATGTGCCTGGTGAATATTATGCTCAGCCCTTTCTTTCATAGGTGATAACAGCCCTCTGCTCCCTCTTAGGCTCTGCAGCAGTTCACCTGTTCACAAGCTGCCTGAGAGATGKTGCTTTGGCAGCCTCTAAATCACAGTCTCATAGCAAAGACAAAAGACTGGGGTTTGCTTGCACTTAAAAACGCAAACATCTTTCTCGTACTGCAGTCTCAGCGTAGCATTGAAGCTTTACTTATGCCTTCATTATCTATATTGGTGAAATTTAAGAAATGGAAGTGTGCTGCCTGGCACCTTCTCTTCAATTCTGGCAYAGTTCATTACTAACTTCTTCCTTTTTCCAGCTCTATTGCTCTCTATTCTGCAAATGCAGTTGACTACTTCTCTGTATCTATGCAATGCCTCATCCTTCAGAGATGCCTTTTTATCTGTGAAATTAGTGTGATTAAACAATAATATTCTGAATCTGGGCATTAGTGTCATTAGTCACTCAAATAGCTGATTGGATTTATTTCCCTTATAAAATTGTCCTTTTCCAGCAGTTGCTTTAGGGATTCAAGGCCACTTTTTTATAAAAGCAGTGTCCAAAGATAGAGAAGCACTTCTGCAAATTTCATTAAGTGCCTAACTCATATGTTTGCATCTCTAAATTCTGAAATCCCTCAGACAGTTTATCAGGTTATCAGATTCTTACTAAATCATTTTAATCCTTGGAAGTCTTGAGGCATCCATTTGACAGTGCAGTGCAAGACTTCTACCTACTGCTGCTATTCTGTCAAAATTTGTAATCGCCATCTTTTAAAGCTCAGTTTAGAAGCCATCTGTTAGTTYTGTTAACAACTAACAGTGTCTTTCTCTCTCCAGAATACCTGCTGAAGTTTTACATTCTCTTTTACAACGTCTTTGCCTTCCATCCGTACTCAGCATGGTAGGAATGAGATTTCAGGGAGGCAGCACAGGACTCTTTGCCCAAGGGAAGAGGAAGCCCGAGGTAGCTCTTGAACATCCTCCATACTGTAGCAGCCCAGGGGACTTGACGTGCCAGGCATTGGCTGGATGGGCCGGGGGTCTGTGTGGCCYGCCTGCTGAGGGCCAGAGCTAATGTCTGTAGCTTCTCACCTTTCCTGTACATGAGCAATAAACATCATTAGCTTAAAATTAGACACATCTAAACATATTTGCCAGAATGCTCATCCTAATTGTCAGACTATTGTTTTGAACACGTAACTACTAGTTAGCTTTACTGGACATGGCTCCCATTCTGGAGCTTAATTAAATCCAGGGGATCAGTGTGTATTGATAGTGTGGTGGCTTTTCAGTCACAGCTGTGGGATTACCACGGTCTGTAGATAGTTCTGTTTGACTCCTAAATGCTATATGTTACTAAAGCCAGTTCTTCTATTACGTGTGAAAGCCAAGCAGTTTTCCTTGCTATATTGCCTTAGGGAATTAATTGTTCTACCTGAAAGTACAGACTTGTGAGATTTAGACTCTTTTGAGAGCTCTCCATGCTCTCTATTTTGGACTTGTTAGCAGTTACATATCTAGACTGGGTTTTAATGTCAGAACTTGGGCTTAACCTTACTAACCTCAGAGATAAATGCCACTGTTTCTACTTACTCCAGTGGAAACTGGATCTGACCACAAGATAATTTACTTCCTTGTCTCACTGGGAGAATTRTAAGATAACTATTTAAAAACAGACTAACCTAGCATTTGAAATGAGTTTTTTAGATCCTGTATAAAACCTTGTTTTAGATTTCTCTACAGCTTCTCTTGCTATAGTGTTCCACTTGATTTTAAATATCAGTGTAGCATGCCTCTGCATCCAGTTTAAAGCCCATATCTCTTCCATTAACAGCTAAGCATATTTCTGGTTTGAAACACTTTGCTAGGCAGTTATTTTGCCTACAAGGAAATCTGTGTTGGTGCCTTTCTGTCCCCCCAAAATGTGGGTACTGTTGGTTTTAAACTGTTCCACATACCTCTGGAAAAATAACATTTTCTGTTGCCCTTACAGAATGTTTCACCAAATACGGGGCTAGGTTTTGGCGCTCTCTCTAAACCACATCTCATGCATAGGAATTTATTTACCCCTCAGAGAACTTTGTATTCCTATTTARTTGCTGTTTTGGTTTCCTTCATACTTCACTTTCTCTTTTTGAAGGTATGACATACAGACTTTGCTTATTAAACTGTAGATCTGGACTCAATGTCACTGGTTCTCCAAATGTCTGTGGCTTATGTTAAGGCTAAATTTCTTTCCCTTAGCAGTTTGCACCTCACAGATTTTCTATTTCATGTAAGAGCTTTGCTTTTATTCAGGATTCCCGTGGCCTCCACAAATTCACATTTGTGCTGTCCTGGCTTGGTCAGCAGCATACTTTGTGTGATTGTGAGATCTTCAAGGCAGGAACTATGTCTGTCTGTGGTGGGTAATACAGTGGAGCCCTGAGATCTGAGCTATAATAAAATGATTATAATATGCATCCTTTGCCCCTAGATTGAAACTAATTTCTGTGAGTGTCTTGCTCTCTTTCAATGTCATATTATCATGATTTCTTATATATTATATACTTACGTACTTTAATAAAGTCATTATATAGACATAGAGCTCTGCATATACATTATGTACATTCAAATCAAATTAGGCAAGCAGACTTGGCCAAATAGCCAAACTCTTTGATCATTTTCAAAAACTCTTCATGCTGCTATCTAAGTTCACTGCTTCTGCTCTGCAGGCTAGTTTTACCATGTCTTGGAGGCTATGAAGGGATTCAGYGGGAACAGGGTTTTATGAAAAATGCTGAAATCTCCTTTGGAAAAAAGCAAAAGGCTGTGGTTCACCTTGGGAGTTTAAAATAGGTTTTGTTAGATTAAAAGCTATTCCTCCATTTGTTGCTCATTTCAGAAAGTGTTTGTTTGGAGGATTTTCTTGGAGAAAGTTTGGATTGGACCAAAACAGAATTCTCTAATTAGCCAGGGAACTGCAACGCCTCTGCCAGTTATTCCCTCCTTCATACTGAGGGATCCTGTTATCTTTTYTACTGGGTGGGTGGATGTATTACCCAGAGCCTCACTTACATGTTCATGAAGGAGCCACCAGCTAKAAAAGGACAGTTCTTAAAGCATCTTTTCTTCCCCTTTGCTCCTTTGCTTTGCAACTTCTAGCCAGTCCTGTAAAGTGGGATTTAAAGCTTTTGAGGTATCTGATAGATGGTCTACTCTGTAACCAACCCAACAGAACCTTGTTTAGCTGTAAACTATTTTGTTATCTTCTTCCTTGTCTTGTAGTGTTTCCCATTGTACAATTTGGCTTGGTTCAAAAGCATCACTGTAATAGGAAAAAAAGAGGAAGATTTATTTTCTGTCTGTAGTCCCAGTTGATTTCTGCCCAAAGAGAAAACAGTCTGAACCAAAGATRGGAATTACTGTTCAGATAAAGTGACTTGATCCATTGCTCCTATTCAATTTTCAGTGTCTCTGTCCAACTGGACTGCTCCTAGCAAGGACAGCTGAGCATCCATTAATGTTCCTAATAGAGCAAGATGCCCTTGGAAAGGCTGGTGCAGAACCAGGCAGCTGAATTCACTTGGAGGTACCTCTGTCCCCCAGAAGGAATGGAGCAATATATTTTTTTTCCTTTTTTTTTTTTTTTAAAAAAGGAACCTTATTGACTAGGCCATTAAATTGAGTTAAATATGCACTGTATGTCTTGGCTAACAGGGAAGAGATCATAGTATGCCAAAGCAGCCTCTTGGCATGTGAAAGGTTTGAGCACACAGAAAAGGAAGGAATTGTACAGGGATGCAGGGCAATGAGGTGCCCTGAAATGGCATTGACTGGAGAGTTATTCAGCATGAATGCTAAGSAAAAAAACTGAAAGAAGAGAGAAACCAGTGAGATTCTTAACAGGGCCTTAAATCATCAACACACTAGAATATTCTTAGGCTTCCTGGAAGGGGTGAGCAATGTAAGTTTGCAGGTATTTTGATTTGGTGATGTGACTCATATGAAAGACCTCTGAGCTGGCTGCTGTGCTSTGGGAATGAGAGATCTGACATGCGAAAGCTGACAACTTCTCGCACAGAGATGTGTGAGTGGTTGGGAACTGGGGGTTACCAGAAGCACTGAACACTTCTGATTCTCTAGGGGAAATTTAGTACTGCAAGCAAGGGTCCCTGGGGACCATCCATCCATCTGCAGAGCAAAGGGTTTATACAGTGAGGCAGTAGCCCTGGATACTGCCCCTTCTCACTGCATACCTTCTGCATGGCTCAGTCCTGGAGGGTAGGCCAAGGGGGACATGTTGTCTATGGATCTTGTAATCTTCTACCACAGCTAAAACCATCAAGAGGGAGATAAAAATTGAACTGGGGAAGCTGGTCTGGGAGGAAATAAAAGAAGATGATGAAACCTCCTGTTGTCATGTACTTGGCCTTTGCTCAAGCCTTTCTAGAACCAGAGACARGAGTGAAAAGCAGCTCTTTAATCCTTACTGTACCATCCAGTCCCCTAGATCAGGGCAAACTGGCACAGCTGTTTTATGCTCAGGCTAGCTGTTGGTATCTTGCTGGCAGAGGAATCTGAGGAGTAGGAGAGACCTCCCCAACACAGCCAGGGCAGCAAAAGCCTCATARTTTGAAAGTTGTCTGTGGTCTTAGTTGATACTATCTGCTGTCTCCATCAGCTGGAAGACAAAACTAGCTGAATGTCTCCAGAACTAAGGCTTGTCTTGCAAATACTAAACAGGCAGACAACACTGAGGAAAACCTACTCCAATGTTTTGCTAAAGATCCTCAGATGCAGGTCCTTTCCAGCAAGCAGCAAAATCAACACTTGCACTATAGTTGRGGTTCCCATTACTGCAGGAAAACATCTGAAGTATTTGATATAATCTGCTGCTTAGTGGCTTACTCATAAGACAGGAAGGTCTCTCTTTCTCTTAGGAGGTTCTCCCTACCTTGTGGAAGGATCAGCTACCTTCACAGAAAGTTCMTGTGAGTGATATACATATGCCTTTCCAAGGATCAAAGAGCTTGAGCATTTGGAAACAGGAGAAAACAATCCATTGCTGCTCCACTAAAAACACTAGTGATCTGCTCAATAGGAAAAAATCCTTCTGTGTTTTTAAAGATAACTTTAGACCAAGAGATTGATATGTTCTCACCTAGATTTCAAATCTTACAAAATATTTATGGCAAACAGTAACACTTGCTTAGACCCCTGGCACTCCCTAATAAGCATCATGCAACAGACTGTCTTCCCCCTTTCCAGCCAGTAGCCAGAAAGGCTCAGGCCTTCTCCCATACCATTTGCCCTTTTGTCTTCTAGGTGACCCCAAAGGGAAGATTAGGTGGAGATTCTACCTTACAAGGAAAACTATATTGTGCATGTCTTGAATTTATGAGCAAGAAAKCTATTTGAAATGAAAGCTGGGGCTGAAAAACTCATTTAAGTAAATCAAAGCAGAGTGTTTACACAATGTCTGGAATTAATGCAGAGAACTTGTAGGTGCCAACTCTGGAAAGAAGAAAATGGTGAGTAAGAAGAGGTAGATACTGAGCCTATAATGAAGCTAGAAGCTCTTCCTTRATGCCRGAAGGAAGATTGCTTTTTCTGCTGTGAAGCACCAGGAGCATATGATACTTGGTAATGCCAAGGCCAGACAGGATGCCATTGCTCATCTATCTCCTTTTTTTCTAAGGTGTGACTGTGTGAGTGTGTTTGGTGTCACCAGCTGTATGTTTCCAAAATACAGATGGCCTCAAAGATCATTGTGCAGAATGGCACACATAGCACACAGCAGAGTATATGCTTAGCAGGAGCTAGCTGCAGGCTTTATATTTTATCATATACGTATTGACATGGAGAAACAAAAATGCAAACCAAGGCTATGATCAAACAATAATATATAGCAAGAGGTAAAATTTTGGTCCATTGTGAAGCTGGCAGCTGATGTGGAAGACATTTGCTTCAGGACCTCCCTTCCAGTCCTGTACACTGCCTTATTAGGTGAACTTTTCCATCCCATTTCTTAGTGGCATTGTGTCACATCCAAAACGGTTTTGGGTAGCTGCATGGGAATAGGTATTAGATTTGGGAGTAACTAGCAAAATTAGTAAAGAGCCAGARACTTAGATCTCTGAGCCTCTGGATTCTGTATTAAAACATGGCCCTTTACTGAAATTAAAGGCTGCAAGCCAGAGTTTTTGCTGTTCAGCAAGAGGTTCATTCAGCTCCAGGCAGGGACTAAGGAGGATGCTCAGTCTCCTAATGGCAAGCTGCAGAAGGAATCTTCTCAGGATTACACACTTACCTTGAGGCAACACCACCTTACAGGTGTTAGGTACTTTGGAAAACCTTCTGCCCTACCTAAATGCAGTATCAGCCATCCAAATAGTCTGAAGAACCAATTCCTTCTGGAGAGGCTTCTGTATTGTTTAAAGCAAGGCATAAGGGCCTTGCTTTAAACCATAAAAGCGTGYTCTTTTGTGTTTTGATGTGTGTTTTTTTTTTTTATTCTTTTTTGTTTTTTTCTTCTGTATGTACAGGAATATTTCTCAAGGCTGGCAGCAGCTCCAGAAAAGCAAGTGTAGATTATTTCCTTCCTCTAGGATATTATTGCTTATCTGCCCCTTGCTACCAAAGAAGCATCTAACACTGAATGCAGCATGTTAGATGAGTATGCAGGGTTTATATAYTGAGTTTTTGCCAGTGAAGCCATCTGAAGGCTGTAACCTCATTAATTTACATATCCAGGCTTGTCAAATGATTGTCATATAACAAGGGAAAATGAACAGCTCTTTAGTAGGACAGCTCAAGAAACCTTGTTGCAGCTCCCTGGAGGTGGACCTTCAGCTGATAAAACATGCATAATTGACAGTGCATTTAAACTGATTTTGGGATAGCTGAGAGTCTGTTTTCTAAATGCTCCTGGGAGGTGTTGGGACCAGGGAACRTAGCATGACCAAGCTGGTGCTGCAGAGGTCGGAAAGTACAGATGTGCTCTTACAGCAGAGCCTTGCATATGTCCAGGAATGAATTACTGTTCTGGACTCAAGCTCTGAATTTCAGAGCAACTGAATGGGCTCTAAGTGAATGAAAAAATGGATGCTGGAGAGCTTTGTTCCACTATATGCTGGCCAAATGCATCCCTCCCTCCTTATGCTTCTGCTATGCAAGAAGCAAGGAGGAGTCTCTAACAACTTGTTGCTCCAGAGAGTTCCCTGCTGCCCTCAGGGGGCAGGTCCCAGATCGTGCTAACCCAAGGGGCAGTAGTGGGTGCTGAATGATTGTTGCTCTGAGAAAGCTTACCGAGGAGAAAAGAGATTTCCAAGTTTTATTTCATCTTWGTAGATTAAATTCTTCCTTGCAAGCCAAGGGCTACATCCTGCTGTGCTTAAAATAGGGTGCAAGGAGGCTTTATGAAATGCAAAATCACTCTTCCRTCTCTGAAAGTTAGATGTCTGGTTGCAGCATTTTTCCAGGCTCCCTTATTAGCTGACAGAGGAATGCTGGCTGAACCCCTCTTTGAAGGTTCTTGACTGAGAAATCTATTTTATAAGGAGAYGAATTGCCCTTTAAAGTTTCTTTTGCTCCCCTCTGACTAGAGAGGCTTCTGGAGCTTCAGCTAGTCTGAAGGGTTCATTGTTCCTTTGAATTTAGAGGCTATAAGGGTGATTTGAGTAYGCCTGATGCTCTCTATATTGAGCATGCACTCAGGCCTTAGTGCTGATCTGGTACCTTGTGTAAAGGACTCCAGCTGTCATCTACTCATCCTAAAAGACATTTTTCAATTTCTSTGTCCTTGAAGGGCAGAAACTTCCCTTCACATACCTAGTGGTGTGTGTTACAGATGACAGACAGTGGTTTTCTTGTGTGAAAACTAGTTTTTTGGGTGACAAGTGGTATGGGATTTTGGTGTTCTTAAGCAGAAGGTCTGCATGTTTAGCCTTCATCTGTTCTCTAACTCAAGAAGTGCTGCAGAAGCTAATGGATGTGTAATATAAAACCAGTATAAGTCAAAGTAGAATGAGTTATTCTATAGTAGATACCAGAAAGAGCTAAATGCTTATAAGGCATTTGGTGTCAGGTAAAACAGTTGTTYCAGACTGCATCCGATCACTAAATTGTCACTGATTGGATCACTAAATGAACTTAGCATGCCACTAGCTGTTTAGCTTTTACTAAGATTTCCTTTGGCATCTTGCTCACTGAATATATGTCCATATATGCTTGGGTATTTTGGCTCTTCCTGTGTAAGCATAAGTGTTCCTTTATAGTAATATAATGAAATAGTCAAATTATAATTGGCTGGGACTATTTTTTTTTTTTTGAAAGAAAGACTATAAAGACCCTGCAAATTGAAATAGCACAGAACCCGAATTATGGCTCGGGTTGCCTTTGATTTGTGGATGGGGAAGAGAGGAGGTCTGGATCACCCACTACTGCTGAGGGATGCATTGATACAAAGCATCACTGTGTATTATCAGAGCATTGTCTGTGTTTATGCCTGCAGTAGCAAGGGGTGTGTAAGGACAGGAGCCAGCTGAGGCTTGGGAAGAAGCTTAACAGTTTTTCTAGTCTTAAACAACTGCTCTATCTTGTGCCTTACACACTAAGAATGTCTCTGTGCCTTCAGGTTTCTGTTTCCTGTAGCAA
The DNA here is from genome assembly GCF_003343005.1 of Rhea americana. Lineage (NCBI taxonomy): Eukaryota > Metazoa > Chordata > Aves > Rheiformes > Rheidae > Rhea > Rhea americana. The sequence continues at coordinate 5,840,793 of NW_028186401.1, forward strand.
TCCRAGTGGCTGATGCAGCATGACTGTCAGTGTTGGGAGGACTACATCCTTCAGTGACACAATATCAGAGCAACTACTGCCATATAGCTTTCTTACTGGGGGGAAACAGGACTTGATTGTTCCAGGGATGGTCTCAGGATCAGAGCAGGCAGGAGCAGCATCCAAGCTTCTCTCTGCATAAAGACCTTACTCTCAGAATGGTTTGGAAGCCAGACAGAATGGAATATTTCTCCTATTTTCTTTACAGCTGAAAAAACATGAAAAATCACAGAAGTGCATTTATTACCATATTTAAATGTCAAAGTTTGTCTTTTTTAAGGAAAAAAAAAGGAAATAAAACTGGTTTTGCCCAGCCCCCTCCCCCCATCACCACCACCACCCTTCTCTCCCTCCCATTTCCTGGACCAGACTGAGTTTTTAACAGCACAGCTCTCAGTCATGCACAGAGGCTGGGAATACGCAGAAGGACAATAAGGTGTTTGTTCACAGAGATCATAGAGGAAAGGGCTACATTTCCACTGGGGAGAGGAGAAGCCAGTCTTTGACTCAGAAGCTGGAGGAACTTGGGACATGCTATCTAAACAGACACAAGAACCTGCCTGATATCTCAGTGCTTGTACAATTGTCTCCTCAAACCTTCTCCAAACACTTGGCCAAAAGGCTGGTGCCTAAAAATGCTAATATCGAAATAAGGTGGGATGGAGGTGTCGCTGTGTCCTATAGAAACTGAGGTCTGCTCCCTGATGGAGAATGAACAGAGGCTGGAAAACCAGTTGAAGAAAGAGAATCCAGGGCTAAAAGAGTAGAGCTGAATTTGGCTCTTGTTCAGGGGCCTCTTTATATCCAGAATGTTAACAGAAATATTGTCTTTGGAAACACCTTTATGCCCATGCATATCTTCTAGTTAACGAGTGGCATTTCACTAGCTGCCAGAAAAAATATGTAAGGATATTATAAGTCTTTCAAAACTTAAAACCAAGGAAGCTTAAAATGACCTTCTTGCCCCCCCTTCCAAAAAAGACAACAGGATTAAGGATGAAGAAAATAAATTTAATTGCTACAAGGGTGATTAATGTGGTATGGAATGAGCAAAGGCCACAGGAGAAACTGTGGATGGGACACAATTAAAAATAAACTAGAACAGAATATGCTTTCCAGAAAGCAAACAAATTAGAATATGCTGCAAATGGGCCATCTGGCTGTTTTCCACTGTACAGTCTTACTGTGTAGGCACTTTGTTGGACTTTCACTGTCATGACTCTTCTTTTTCTTGTTCTCTCCAGATTCTTCAGTCCTTAGAAAATCTGGGGGCAGGTTCTGAAGAACAAGGGGTTAAACCTGTCTGCATATATATATATACAGGCTTTCCTCCATGCCCACTTAGATTCTCAAATAAACATGTTTATATGCAGCCAATATAGGATGGTCTGTACACAACCTGATACAGAAGCATGGCCTTAGGCATAAAATAGCGGCAGTAAGTTTAAATGAAAGGGGCAGTTGTTGTCTGGGGTGGAGAGCTCCTAAGCCTACTASCATTCCCTGATGCTGCCTTTCTTGGAAAGGTAAGAGCTTTTCCTGAATTCTTCCTGCCCCAAGCTGAATTGGAGAAGGCCTTGTTTCTGTGTCTCACTGGTTAGAGAAGGTAGGATGGCTGGGATTCTTGTGGCAGTTTGGTCAGATTCTTGTTTTTCCAGACTGCTTGGTAGCTTGCACAAGGACAGTTATTCCAACACACAGGGATACTCGTGACCTCGTATAACTTCTGCCTCCTCCTCTTTGCTCTCCACAAAAGCTGCTCATTCCAACTGTTYTCCCCAAAAGTGCAAATAAAGTTCTGTAAGAAAGTCGTCGCAGGGCTGGCAGCTGTCTCTGTAGCAYGGACCCTGCAGTGAGCATAGTGTGCTCATAGCGCCTTGTGCATAGGATGTTCTCTTCTGTAGGGTGAAYGTTCACGTTCAAGCTAATTATCCTTCTCTGATAGTGGAGGGCTGAGTCATCAGTTTTAAGGTACGTCCTGCATGGCCTATTTTAGATGTTGCTTTAGAATGAGAGGAATTGTTTCCCCTATTCCATCGACTAGACAGAATAGGTCTCCACCCTCCATGCTATCAATGTTTGCATTTAGTTAGACAGATCCCTGTCTTCGTTTACTTTCTTCCAGAAGTGCTCCTTAAAGCAGATCTTTGCTCATTGTCRTGCACTCAGACATCCCACTAGAGACAGCACAGAGCTCTGAGGTGTTACAGCATGGAATGATTGTGATAACAGTAGGACACTGGTCAAAGACATTTTCAGCAAGTGAATCTCAATTGGAACTGCATACAGACTCAGATCTCTTTGGTTGCAGTTAGGGGAGTGAAAAGTAGAGATCAGAATTGCAAATGGCACCCTGAGGAGTAAGTTGGGTTTCTTACTGGAAGAGAGTCAAGACTTTGGCAGAACACACCCAAAATGTTGTTACTGAGATTTGTTTAACCATTGCTAGGAAGGAAAAGTTACTGCTCCTGGGCTTCTGTGGGAGAAGAGAAGGGTTCTTTTTCCTTATAACTAAGCCAAGCTATGAAGATACTGCTGGTCCCAGCTGTTGGCATATGAGGATATTTTTGCTTGTGGAAGATCAGCATAAAGCTTAAATATGACCAGGACTACATGCACTTGTCTTAGCTTTTGGGACAAAGTAAATTTTGTCCATTTTGTTCTGTGATGTCTARCTGGTGCACGATGAATCTGCTCTACTCCTACTCTTTGCCAAAGCATGCAGAAATGGAAAAGGCAACTGTGTAGGACTCAGAACAATTCTAGCTTATTGAAGGCATGGGCCCTGGAAGTTTTTTCAGCCAGCTGCTGTTGTATTTAAATGTCTCTATTTCCATGCTCTAAGATATTTCTATTCTTCTGTAGGCAGTCTAGATCTGAAGGCTGCCTCACCTCTCTTGGCTGAGTTTATCACATCATGTTTGGGGCTGTTCAGCTTAAATTGATTCTGGCAAAATGCTGAGCCTGCTGATGGGTAYCTGCCTTAAAGAGCCTGGAGAAGTGATAGCTTTTATTTGATGTTAGGATAGGTGTAACGACCATGAGGAGAATTTTCTCTACTATGATCCCACCAATGTTCCTTCTGCTGTGGAGGGCCTACCCCATAGCAGCCTGGAGAAGACATGGGAAATCAATTTCCAAGATTTTATCTTYGACCTCCCATTTCTCTTTTTATCCAGAAGATTAGGAATAGAGGGTATTCACTGGTGTGGCACATTTTTAATGATGCAGGTAGAAGTAATCTGAGCCTACCCCAAAACCTCAATTCATTTCAGGGAGACAGTTCTTGGACACAGTCAGGTTGGTCCATAGTGGAAGCAGTCACCTATTTGAGGAGGGTTCTTGATGTACAGTCCCRCAATTGTATGTCATTTTAGGATACATTCCTCTAAGAACATGGTTCAGGRATTTGACTTGAGTTTTCTCCCAGAGCTTAAAGTTTGTGCCAAAATGAAGAAGCTGTGTCTGCTTCAAGGGCTTTGCAGTTCCTCGTGTATTAGCAGTGATTGGTGTATAACCTGGAGATGTTCCTCAAGGTACAGATTAATCTCTTATCTCTGTCCTCTGCTATTTAGCTTACTCCTGGATCTACTTTCTGCTGTCTAACACAATGCCAGAGGCTGCCTATCATATGCAGACCTCAGGGATGTCTGGCTTAGATTGAGCATGGAAGGATGTTAATTTTACAGGATGTGTTTTGCCTGTTATCCTACAAGACAGTTAAAAATRCATGAAGTAATTATTAATAAACATGATTCTTTGTATTGCCTGGAGCCGGGCAAGATGGATAATACAGGAGCAGAGATCAAAACCTTTATACGTTGATATTCATAGATTTTAATGTCAGAAGGGACCTGTGTGTCCAGGGCCCTTAAACTTCACCTATTTAGCTCTGTATTGAGTCCAGTAACTTATGTTTGCCTTGTCCATATCTTCTAAAGAAGCACTCCAGTCTTGCTCCCCAGCTGTCTCCACCTACAAAGGGAGGGAAACTTCATTGCCTCCCTTGATAACTGTTCCAATGATCTATCACCCCCTGTTTAAAACGTGRGCTTTTTCCCCATTTGAGTTTGTTTGGTATGTGGTTCCTAGGTATTAGTTCTCATTATGCCTTTTTGTTAGATTAGCAGTTTCTGCTTAAAAYTATATTTATATACTATAGCCAACTTGCTTCTTGGTCTTGTTTTTGCTACAGTAACTAGGTCCAGGCTGCTACTCACCTTCCATAAGACATTTCCTCCAGCCCTCAAATCCTTGCTAGTGGATTTGCTATATTCTGTACCATATTTTCCAAAGTCCTTGTGCCATCCCAGAAGTGTACATAGTGTTCYAGTCACTTACTGCTGACACATGAAGAGGTATTCCTATTTATTTTGATATCAGAGGATGGCATTAGCCATCCTGAGTCACTGCTTTCTGGGACACAACATCCCATCTTCCAAGCATGTTTTGCAACCCTTGTTCCTAAGTGTATCATTTTTTATTTGACACTATTAAAATATAGTATGTTTAGAAACATATTGGATCTAATACAAACCCTTCTAGAAGTCCATTAGAGACACCTTAAGACAAGATCCTCAGATGACTCCCTTTAGAGACCTCCTACCTAGACTTCTGCTAAGCTGTTTAATGTATCATTGACATTACCTATCCTTGTAGTCTGGAACCCTGTGAAAGTCAAATACTTATCAAAATCAAGTTACATTGTCTCACAACCATATAGGTAGCCTTATCAGACAAATTTGTTGTCATACAGACAAATACAATCAATTTTTGGCAGCATCTGTTTGCTCTACTAGTGCCTCRGCTAAGATTAACATTATTCCTGTTCTTTGGTGCTTAATGAATTGAAATGTGTCAGATTTTTCCATTATTTTGCCTGGATCTGATGTCAAGCAAACCATGCTGTATTTATGAGGTTCATCTTTATATATCTTTTTGAACTCTTGGCACAGCACTGCCATATTTAGGACATGCCCCAGTGCTCCAACACAGAATATAAATGAACATCAGCAGGCCACCAATTTGCTCAGTTCACTCTTTAACGACTCTTGGGTATGGCTGTTTGGCCAAGCTGACTTCAGACTGTTTATCTGTAGCAAATTGTGTTTCCAATTCTTCTTGCTTAATAAGCAGAAGGTACTTTATTGCTCTTTCCAGCCCATGCTTTGGGCACGTTCCCCTGCCATTTTCTACGTGCCTAATGCTAAACACTGGACTCTTCTGCCACATTGCAACATGTTGGATGATATTCCTATAGTGATGGCCAATACCATGCCAGAGAGACACCCAAGCTTGCACACAACTGCACAGTTTCTCCCTAAAGCTGACACTTCCCTGATATTTTATTCCTAGGCCCAACGGAAATTGAGACATGTCCGTTTTTGTCTCATTCAGCCCTAYAGGTGCAAACTCAAGCCTACATCCTCCTCTGCCAATGTATTCCAGTCCCCCTCTGTCTTATTTGCTGCCAGCATAGCGGTCTGTCTTAACAAAAGAATTCACAAAGATAAGATTTTGTGATGTTTAAGTTGAGATGAATGAGTGCATACTGTCTTCTGGCATTCAGGGGTTGCTTTTTTTCGTAATTGAAAGGCTAATGCTGGGCTGCACAGGATGAGGTTTATTTTTGGCCTTTGCCTGTGCAAATGAGGATATTTAGTGAATGTTTCTGCTAGGTTGATAGGTGCATACTGAGAATATTCCTTGTCAGCTGCAGCCAGCTGGGATCTTTCTGGAGCACAGGAGTCAAACAGCCAATATTTGGACAGGTGAGCTCAAAGGAAACTTGTGATTCATTAGGTGGGGTCCTTCCTTATGAGTCAATGCTGAATCAGTGCTGAACTGTGGTGCCGAAAGATGCTATATTGTTGGAGGACACATTTTTTTATTTAAAATATTAAAACTGACCTGTGCATTTGTGGCTATTTAAAATCCTATGATATTATGCATAAGAATGATTATGAATGATAATCCAGTTAGGATTAATTTATTTGGTGTCCCTATATTGCTTCTGCCATTTAGTGTCAGGAAGATGCTGCTTTCTTTTCCTAGAGTTTTCTCAAGTAGCAGATTGCTCTGCCTAGTTGAGGGATCCCAACAGGATATTTAATGGATGCAGTTATATCATGTCCAGAATTGTATCCTGCAGAGGTACAGCATCCGTTTGCAGTTAAGGCTATGTATGCTGTCAGTGAGARAGTGTGCTACAAAGCATTATAACTTTTGGCATAAAAGGAGCAGATTTCCCTTCAGAGCATTTTAAGGTATGAAAAACRCATCTAGTTACCTGTCCTAGGAGGCAGGGCTGGTTTGGATGGAGGATGCAGTGATGGCCAGCTCCTGTTCTGAGGTGAAGGRTTAGCTGGGTCTGATGGCCCACCTGCAGTAAATACCAAACAAGTGTGAAGAACTGTTTCAAATTTGTCTTTGTGCTCCACAGGGAAAATTGGATCACAAGAGAGATAATAGGAAAGCAATGTAGTAAGTCATCTATAATAACACTTAAGTCTGTTATGAATAACAGAACATTGTATTTATTTATCTGAAGGACTGATTTCCTGGAGCAAGATGCACTTCAGGACCATGTGCTTCCCCAAGGCCCAAATTTCACTGCCAGTTACGTACAGGAATCTTGAGGGGTGACTGAAAGCATTATGCAACTGTGTTAGCTGCTCCCTTAGCAGCATCCACATCACCCTGTTCTATGCTGCTGTGGTCATACAGCTGTCTTAAAACCTTTCTCTCTGTGTTTCTCRCAGGTAAACTATGACCACTTTACTATTAGTGTTCGTGTGTTTGCGAGTCGTCGCTGCAGCCGTCTCTGTGGAGCTCTCAGGTACGTGTTTCTAGGAGCAGGACACTGGAAGTGAGCAATGCGCTTGCACTCTGGTCGGCTGTGAATGACTACCATAGATCAGCATACCCAAGATTTGCTCTGTACATATACAGGGGCTCTGTCTTTGGATGGCTGTTACACCATAATCTGTCACTGCTCTTGTGCTCGGGGAGCAAGGGAGACACCAGACAAGGGTATATTTRTAGGGAAGCTAAGGGAGCTGAAGCTTTCCCCTTTCTTAAACACTATCAGGTGTGATATCATATCATATTGTGTAGTAGCTATACTGCAGCAGAACCCTTCACTCCCTTCATGTCTGTGTCTAGGACTGTTCCCAACTCTGGAGGGTAGCCATGGTACAAGGGTCACTGTTGCAGCTTCCATTTATGCTAATTATCCAAATAAAAAAAGGCTACATCTGAATGCAGGTGCAAGCTTTCAAACTGGATAGAGGCACTGGAACATTGAAAGCAGTGGAGATTTTGGATGAAGTGTGTTACTGATGTAACCATTGCTTTGTTTGGGCACTGGCAGACAATAGTGATGGCCTGGAAGTGAAGATACCTGAGCAGTCTCCCCTGCGTGTTGTCCTGGGAAGCTCCCTGAACATCCCCTGTTACTTCAACATCCCAGAAGAAGATGACACCAGTGCTCTGCTGACCCCACGGATCAAATGGAGCAAACTCTCAAATGGGACAGAAGTTGTCTTGCTAGTGGCTACCGGTGGGAAAGTCCGACTCAACACTGAGTACAGGGAGGTGATCTCTTTGCCCAATTACCCTGCCATCCCCACAGATGCCACCTTGGAAATCAAGGCACTAAGATCCAACCACACTGGGATTTATCGCTGTGAAGTGATGTATGGGATTGAGGACAGACAAGACACAATAGAGGTCCTAGTGAAAGGTGAGATCTTGCCTTTGCTGTTTCCTTTTAGGATTAGACTGTCTGGATTGGGCAGAAAGAAGTAAGGAACTATGGGGACAAGAAAGGTGCTGTTGTCTCCATAGGCCTAAACCCTTTCAGTCAGCTCACAGACAAGGCCACAGTTAGGTGAGCAGAAGCCATGGGCCAGGCATTTGATTTAGCAGGCTGGGGCCAGACTAAACAAAGCAATAAAATGACTCAGTTGGGCAGAAGCTGAGTTACAGAGTCTGCAAGGCCACACTCTTGGCAGGAGGTGCTGCTGGAYAGGCCATGTTATTGCTCAAGGAGGTGAAACATGCACAGGGCTATTATGAGAACTTTTTGTTTCTCCAACCATTTTAGGAGATGGGATGCCCTCAGCTGGAGTACTGGTCCATTTTCCCCATAGTCTTGCAAGGCCTGTCCTAGTAGTAGATGGATAAAAGAACAGCAGTTATGTTTCCTACGATCTTTATCAAGGTTTTTACTTTCAGTATAGGTATTGAAGGAGAGGCAAGGGAGACAGCTTTCACTACAACCTTTAACCAGGAGGCTTTTTTGCTGATCATGTGCACTGGAGGATATATCTCCTAGTGGGGGGCTGTGAGGCCCCTTCATTGTCTCCTGGTGAATTTTCACCTTGACTTAAGCCTGCTCATACCAGACCTGAGTGTACAGATAGCTATCCTTTATTTGGTTTGATTTGCCTTGGTACAAAATATCATTATTGTCTCCTGGGTGTTTGTATGGTGGCTAACATGCTGCAGGCCTTGGTCATGAGCAGGACCTTGGAGCATTGCAGCTTTAAAACCTGCACAGCAGCACAGTCCCTGCCTGTTGACCCCATTGGCCAGTTTCTGCACGTTGCTACATCAGGAAAGTATTGGAGCCTTCTGACAGTGATACAGTCTGTGTTCTGGATGATGCATTTCCTCCCCCTATTTGCACTATCTAGTATTCGAATACTAGATATTAATAACTAATAAATATTAATGCACCATGATTTTGTTCCAGCATCACGGGAGAGCAGTTTCTATCCTAGGCCACCATTGTGTTCCACAGGGCAAGTGTGTGCTGTGAAGGGAGCCCACCAAATCGCCCTTGGCTTGAGATGTTCAGATAAAGATAATCACCATAAATAGYTCATTGTTCCTAGTTGAAATGCTAGGAATTCCCTAGCTTATGTGGAAGGAAAAGAGCTTATTCTTCTCTGGCAGAYGTGTAGATCTGATGGCCTTTGTGTTTTTCAGGCATCGTATTCCACTACAGAGCAATCTCCACAAGGTATACCTTGAACTTCGAGAAGGCAAAGCAGGCCTGCATCCAGAACAGTGCTGTCATAGCTACTCCTGAACAGCTGCAAGCAGCCTATGAAGATGGGTATGAGCAGTGTGATGCCGGCTGGCTGGCTGATCAGACTGTCAGGTAATAAGCTGTGGAAGGGAAAGGAAAACCACAGGACGGATGAGAAATAAATTGTTAGATAAGGACTCTTGTAATGAGGACACTGCTTGAGGACGGTTCAGAAACAGTTACTAAATAACAGTTGTTGTAATTAGTGTGTGAAGGGAGCTGGTGTATTTCAAGCCATTTTCTGCCTGGAAGGAATGCATGGTAGGAAAACACTGTGACCACTGTCCTCCTCACCTGGTAGTGATAGCTGAGTGGTCAGTGGTTTAATCCTGATCTTTCAACCTCCGCAAATGAAATGAACGCTATGCCAATATCAAAAAATGTGGCTTGACTATACTGTGCTGTTTGTCCCCCCATTAGGGAAGCTCTTGCCCTGATGTCTTTGGCTGGTACTCTCAGGGACCTACTGTGCTCGGGACCATGAGAGGAGAGACAGGATAGATCTTCTAGCCCTTCTCCATAACCCAAGAAAACACATAAAGTATTGCCCCACCTGTTTCCTCCTCGTTGCAAGAGCTGCACTGTGATCTGTGGCTCTCACCAAGCTTTGGATTTGGATGCGAGAGTCCTGCCCACCCCACGCTCCCTATGCACTCTCTTTCTCCCCATCTCAGGTACCCCATCCACCGTCCCCGAGAGCGTTGCTATGGTGACAAAGATGAATTTCCTGGAGTGAGGACCTATGGTGTCCGGGAGACAGATGAAACCTATGATGTTTACTGCTACGCAGAGCAAATGCGAGGTGATTTGGGGCTTTTCTTACTAGACACAGAAGCGGACAAAGCTCTGATGATGCCCAGACTAGATAACAGTAAATACAGAGGAAGACAGGTTGAAGATGGAAAAGCAGATCCCCCAGCAAGGCCAGGCAATCTCTATAGTCTCTTTGTTAGACCAAGGACGATTTTCATGTCARATGACTAACACATTGCAGAAGGTGGTGTCAGTCTAACCTACATCAGAGACATGCTACTATACGTGTCACTAATCATCCATTCAAGGGTGTGATATTCAGAGGTGTCTGTCACCTATGCTTACAGCAGAGATCCATTGAAATATTAAGCACATCATAACTGAAGTTGTCCTTTATCTTCCTGTCTTGTGACTCCAGCTAGTTTTGTGTTTTGCTCCAGTTGATTCACTCTGTAAAATTCCCTTTCATCTGGTCTTTATAGACTGTCACCAACATAGAGTTGAAGTTCATCTGTAATATACAGGATTTTTCATCCTAGTCAGGCCCTCGAGAGAAAGGGAAGGGGAGAGAAAGGGAACTGGGATTAAACTCTACAGCTAATTCTTGTGCTAATGGATTGTGTGGTTACAGGCAAAGTCTTCTATGCCACCTCCCCGGAGAAATTCACCTTCCAGGAAGCTTTTGACAAATGCCGCAGTTTGGGAGCCCGTTTGGCCACCACAGGGGAGCTGTACTTGGCATGGAAGGATGGCATGGACGTGTGCAGTGCAGGCTGGCTGGCAGATCGCAGCGTCCGGTACCCCATTTCAAAAGCACGGCCCAACTGTGGAGGAAACCTGGTGGGCGTGCGGACAGTGTACCTGTATGTCAACCAAACAGGGTACCCTCACCCCCACTCTCGCTACGATGCCATCTGCTATAGTGGTGAGTGTATTACAGTTATGGGACTAAGCAACAGGTCTCTATACATGTAAGCAAGTAGGAGCTTCTAGTCCAGAGAACTTGTCCTAAAAGTGTCCTCTATTATACAATGCGTGCTGCTTTGTCGGTGTTCACTAGCATTTTCTTTACTCTGATTTAAAAATGTCAGATGAAAAAATGGGACTACACAAATTTCCTTGCAAAGCTGTTCACCAGTCTAGTCTAGGAGCATGAATTAAATTCATTATAATTCACACAGAGTAGAGAATTCTCCACTTCTGGTTATTATTTCTTCTCAGGCACTTTGAGGTAAGAAATTCCAGCATAAAAGGCAGATCCACAATTATTGTTTGAGCTGCTTTCATCAACTGGTGCCTTTGAACACTTGCGTTGTTTGTCTCTCTCAGCGGTACTTACCTGTGTGATAGCCCTACTGCAAACTAACATGGAAAGGGGCCTTTATTTAAAAAGGAGAAAAAAGCAGAACTAGTAAARGTGCCTGTACTTAGTCCCCACATTCATGCTCACATAGGAAGCAAAGAGTTCAGAATGTGCATGAATGCCTGCCCTGGAAGTGAGGCTCTGATAAGGGGCAGGGGGCGTAATACCACCCCCTTATCTCCAGTTCTCCCACACTTTCCACCTTTGATAGCTCTCCAGAAAGCAAGGAGCAGAGCTGAGGTGATTTATATGCAGGACTTTGAATGTTGAGGATGGAAGAGAAGGAAAAAGAGGAGAGATTTGACCCTGAAGATGTGTGTAGAATTGAACTAGCTAGAAAATGTTACTGGAAATAAATAGAGAGGGAAAAGCAGTATTAGGTGGAAGGCCTAGCTTTGTCTCCCTGTCTCTTCTCACCCCAGCTGAGACYTGTCTTGCAGCATTTGCAGGAGGTTCCCTCCCTTCCTGATCTGTTCAATTCTGTTTTATGCTGCTCTTTAAACTGCATTCCCTGTAGGATAATCTGTTCAGTAAGGTACAGAGGACTGCCCCATGTTCTCGCAGCTGCACGGGATGAGACTAAAGCAGGAAAGTGATTTGAGAGGAGAAAGGCAGGAGTAATGTACTTATTAGAATTTATTTATGACTGAAAGAGGCCTCAACCACCTTGCTAATGGAGAGAGTATGCTCATATGTGGTGAGTTCTTAAGTCTTTGCCATCTGACTATTCTCCTGGCAGACCAGAGATAGCGATCCTGGTGTGACTTTATGCATTTACTGTGAAGAACCGATTGTTTTTCTGTACCTCACTCAATGTCTCAGATCTGCTGTGGAGGTTATCCAAGTACCCCAACTTTCCTCTGGCCATTTTGAATTCCTTATAGCAGGCACTAGAGGTCAGTGCAGACTTGGATTTGGGCAAGRTGTTTCTGGGAACGAGTGCTGGGAGAACAGGGAAAGTCCTCCTCTCTAATTTACCAATTCTGTACATGATGACTCACTGCCTCTAACTTCTGAATACGCCCTGGCATTGGGGTGTTTTAGAGAGCTACAGTGGAGTAAGGAATAACATTTATTTTACAAAAATATGATTTTCGTGCTTCCTGTAGAGCCAGCAAATGCCCAGCTTCTTCTCTGAGACAGCAACCAGTCCAGTATATCTAGACCTTGCTAGACTGACCATATCCCCTGTAATCATTTCTTTGTCTCCTGATTTAGGTGATGACTTTGAATCTCTAGTCCCAGTGCAATTTACTGATGAGATAGGAAGCGAACTGGGCAGTGCATTCACCGTCCAGACTGTCACCCAAACTGAAGTTGAGCTACCTCTGCCAAGCAATGTCACAGAAGAGGAGGCTCGTGGCAGCATCGCTACTCTGGAGCCCGTTGAGATCACACCCACTGCCACTGAGCTCTATGAAGGCTTCACAGTTGTGCCCGATCTCTTCACCACCAGTGTCACAGTAGAGACAGCTTTCCCTGAAGAAGTAGAGAACGTGACCAGTGAAGAAGTCACAGAAGTGTGGGCTATGCCTGAAGTTGTCACAACCTCAGTTTCAGGCACTGCCTTCCCCACTGGAACAGCAGAAGTGAGCTCAGTGGAAGAGACCTTGGGGGTGACTGYCACACCAGAACTAGAGTCTGCCTCGGTGTTCACAGTGGAAGATCAGATTGTACGAGTGACAGCTTCCCCTGATGTCGCTCTCCTCCCTGAGAGGCCCACTCCTCCCACAGGTAAGTCACCAGGACTGCAAGAAGCCTGAAGATCTCTTTCTTCTAGGCTCAGCCGTTCAGCTGAAAGCAGTCTGAGATTCCTCCATCTCAGAGTGCATCCAGCTCTCTGGCTGTTTGGGAGGTTGCTGTCAGAGACAGACTGAATGCTTTCTCCTGCAATGGAACAGGAATAGTGGGGAGGMTATGGGCTGCCTCATCATGTGGTAGAAAGAGTTCAGCTGACTGATGCTTGGAGCAGCAGAAGTCACACTCTAAAATCACATGTACATCCTGCTATAGGAAAGGGGATAATCAAGATAGTAAGATCCTAAAGGAGAGCTAAAGAGATGTGTAGAACATTGCCCTTGTGAGAACAGAGCTCAGTGAATGACAGATCTCCATCAAAGTGGGTTTGACAGACTCTCATCCTTGCAGGGGAAGATCCTTTCTGGTCACCAGCCTTAGGCATGTGGGGAGAAGTGTTCATGTATCCTCTGTCTCAGCGTTGCTTCTCTTCCCCCCAGGTGTGGTGTTTCACTATCGTGCTGCCACCAGCAGATATGCCCTCTCTTTCACCCAAGCCCAGCAGGCCTGCCTGGATAACAACGCAGTTATTGCCACCCCTGAACAGCTCCAGGCTGCCTACGAGGCTGGCCTTGATCAATGTGATGCTGGCTGGCTGCGGGACCAGACAGTCAGGTAAAACTATAGTGAATTGGGGAAAATGCACCTTTGAAATGAATATTCAGCCATGAGCATGAGGCTTTACCCTGGTATACCCTGCTGTTCTGTTCATCAGCAACTAAGATTTTCCTTACCTGAGATCATCTACACACCATCATATTTAACAGTGACCAGTAGAACTGTTCTCATTAACACATCTAACCTCTTTCTTAATCTATATTTACATCCTGAAGCGGTCAATTCTACAGTGCAGTTATGTGTTGTAGAAAAAATAGGGAAAAGTTTGTATTCACTGTCCAGGTTGTAGGTGCAGATTAAACTTGTTTCCAAGTCATGCTAAGGGCTCTGAGCACCTCAAAGTGCCAAAGTTTTACATCCTGTTCCCAAGTACACCACTGAGATTCTTCAGTTAAGAGTGTGTTAGGTTGAACCTCCACTTTTCTTTTCTTAGGTATCCCATTGTGAATCCGCGAAGTAACTGTGTAGGAGACGGAGAAAGCTCTCCAGGAGTGCGGTCATATGGCATGCGTCCAGCCTCAGAGACCTATGATGTATACTGTTACATTGACGGATTAAAGGGTACATTCTTCCCCTTCTGAGGATTGCTGCTAATCTTTACACTTGCATGACTCTGCGCGTATGTGTAAGGGTGTGTGTGCGTGTATGCGTGCGTGTGTATCAATAGCAAATATGTCCCCCAGGTGCCAGGCATGGAGAGGTTCGGGGGCTCATACAGGCTTTTTCTGTTTTCCCTCAGGTGAGGTGTTCTTTGCAACCCAGCCAAATCTATTCACTTTCCAAGAAGCTCGGGAGTATTGTGAGAACCAAAATGCCACTTTGGCCTCTGTTGGGCAACTCCATGCTGCCTGGAAGCAGGGTCTGGACAGATGCTATGCTGGCTGGTTAGCTGATGGCAGCCTCCGATACCCAATTGTGACCCCGCGACCTGCCTGTGGGGGAGATGAGCCTGGTGTGAGAACCATCTACCTGCACGATAACCAGACAGGCTTTCCTGACCCACTATCACGGCATCATGCATTCTGTTTCAGAGGTACCATCCCACCCTCTTTAATGTCCATGTTGTATAGACCTGCCCCCTCAGGAACATGATTTCACGAGGGAGGTTGGTCACCTAGGGATTCCAGTTCACACTAAGCAGGATTCACCAAAAAAAGCTGCTGCTTCTAGGGACTCCAAGGGGCATCCTCCTATTTTTCATAACTGTGCATTTATTTTATTGTCTTAAGAAACTCTCAAATGGAAATTCTTACTCAGTTCCCTCTGTCTTCCCGTTCTTCTATTTAGCTTGTTTCCCAATGAGAGGCATTTTTTTGTCATAGCTCATTATCTTGATATCTAGAACGTTCGTGGAGCCATGTCATATGCATCTGAGAGAGATTATGAGTTCTTAGAAACTCTCTCTAATATCTTTCTGTCCCAGCTCTGCCATCTGTGGAGGAGGAAGGGGTTACCTCGTTCTTTGAAGAAGAAATGATTGTAACCCAAGTGATTCCTGGAGTAGAGGGAGTGCCTTCTGGGGAAGAAACAACTGTGGAGATGGAGTTTGCCACTGAACTCGAAAATCGAACAGCCTGGGGAACAGAAGTCTTTCCAACTGACATATCGCTGCTCTCAGGTGAGTCACTTTTCCCTGTCTCTCAAGTCACGCTTGGCTGGTGTTGAGCAAACTTAGGGCTATGGACACTCCTAATACAAATGGACTGTATCTTTGCTGAAGAAAAGTCCCTCTGAATCCAACTGAGGAGGAGGGAGGAAGCTTACAGGACTATCTTTGCACAGAGTTAGTTCTTCAGCGTTGTAGCCTCACATGCACTTTCCAGTGGAGCGTGCTGGGAAGTGTGGAGGCACACAGGCAATGCATAGTGTTTTTTAGGGACACCTCACTCTTCACAGGCTACTCTGCAGCTGGATATAATGTGAAGAGGAAGGACGTACTGAGACTCAGAGGAAATGTGAGACTGAGGACCTTCAGTTACTTAAATTAAGGGAAGGACTTCTTGGTTTCCTAGCTTTACACTTTGCTGTATAAAAGGCCTTGAACTGAAGCACAGTCTCACTTTGGGAAACTGGGATGATTTTTGTTCTTTTGTTTTGTAGTTTTTCACTATATTAACAAAGTCTTGGAATTATCCTGTGATCTGGATAAACAAAGCTGCACGTCTTGGGCATGTAGCACAGTTACCAGAGGAGGAGCTGTGTATATTATTGAGCTTCTTTCTAAAATTGAACTAGATTAATAATCATCCTACTAGGATGGCACTTGGCAGCATAGTTCCTGCAGACCAGCACAGAGCATTGGCACCTCACACTAATATATGATTACATGTCTGAGTGGGGGTAGACAGGCTAGAGACACATTTCAGGTTCTGCATTCCAATGAGGATGGAGTAGGAGGATGTGGTGTGCTCAGAACAGTACTATTCTTCAACATGTTGTCTCCAAGGAAGCAGTAAATCTTTTTTAGCATCTGGGAATTAGTGTCACCAATTGTCCTATATCAGAAGTTCATACATTCTGTCAGTTTCTCAAAGATATTTAAGACATTAACATTATTTAAGATATAATCCTCAAATTTTGAAGGGATCAAAGGATTACTGCAAGCCCATAGAACTTTGTACCTTTATCTCAAAGGTTGTTTTATTTGATGTCAGTTTGGATGTAAAGTTGATCAGGGAATTTTTACTAACTTCTTTAAAATAGTTTAGTAAATCATTTTTCTATCTCCCTCTCTTTGTTCCCTTTTTCTTTTCTAGTGAGTCCATCTGCATTTCCTCCAGCTACTGTAATACCAGAAGAAACAAGTACTGACACTTCCATCGGTGTGTCAGGGGAGATCACTGAATCTGGAGAGCATCAAGTCAGTGGTGAATCTTCGGCATCTGGGTGGGTATCTGGAGTCCCAGATATAAGTGGAGAATCGACTTCTGGAATTTTTGAAATTAGTGGAGAACACTCAGGGATTGGAGAGAGTGGATTACCATCAGTAGACCTGCATACCAGTGGCTTTCTATCTGGAGAAAGTGGGCTATCATCAGGGGACCTAAGTGGGGTTCCTTCTGGCATTGTTGATATTAGTGGCTTACCTTCTGGAGAGGAAGAGATATCAGTGTCTACTTCAAGGATACCAGAAATTAGTGGGATGCCCTCTGGAGTGGAAAGTAGTGGGCTGAGTTCTGGATTCAGTGGAGAAGTCTCTGGAACTGAGCTAATTGGTGGCCTACCATCAGGCGAAGAAACTGAACTGCCATCTGGTTTTCCTACTGTGTCTCTTGTGGATTCCACGCTGGTAGAAGTTGTAACAGCAGCACTGGAAAGGCAAGAGGAAGGAAAAGGATCGATTGGAGTCAGTGGTGAAGGAGATCTTTCAGGGCTTCCATCTGCTGAGTGGGACATAAGTGGGGAAGCCAGAGGGCTACCCTCAGGAGCTGAGCTCAGTGGAGAGCTGTCTGGAGTGCCTGAGCTCAGTGGGTTACCCTCAGGACTGGATATCAGTGGAGAATCATCTGGAATACCTGAGATCAGTGGTCTGGTGGATATAAGTGGCCTTATTTCTGGTGTTGATGAAAGTGGTGAGGCCTCAGGCATTACCTTTATGAACGCCAGTTTGGTGGAAGTGACAACCCCTTCAGTTACAGAAGTGGAAGCAAAAGAGATCGTGGAGATTAGTGGCTTACCTTCAGGAAGTGAAGACACATCAGGCATGGTATCTGGCAGTTTAGACATTAGTGGTTCTGGGCATATAGATTTCAGTGGGAGTGTTTCTGGAGTGCTTGAGATGAGTGGACTTCCGAGTGGAGTGATTGACAGCAGTGGAGAAGTCTCTGGGGTGGAAGTCACGAGTGGCCTAACGTCTGGAGAGGAAAGTGGACTCACATCTGGCTTTCCTACAATCTCTCTTGTGGATACCACATTGGTTGAAGTTGTTACACCAGTGTCAGTTGCACAAGAGGTGGGAGAGGGGCCATCTGGGATGATAGAAATCAGTGGCTTTACCTCTGGAGACAGAGCAATATCTGGAGAAGGGCCTGGAGCTGTGGAGACTAGTGGGTTACCTTCAGGAACAGAAGACTTCAGTGGAGAGCCATCCGGGATCCCATATTTCAGTGGAGACGTTTCTGGAGTCACAGACCTAAGTGGACAGTCTTCAGCAGTGACTGATATTAGTGGCGAGGTCTCAGGGTTTCCAGAAGTCACTTTAGTCACTTCTGATTTAGTTGAAGTGGTGACAAAGCCAACAGTTTCACAGGAACTGGGTGGGGAAACAGCTGTCACATTTCCCTATAGTTTTGGGCCAAGTGGTGAGACCTCTGCATCTGGTGAACTAAGTGGGGAAACATCTGCATTGCCAGAAACTGGCATAGAAACATCCACAGTTCAAGAAATCAGTGGGGAAACATCTGCAATGCCAGAAACTGGCATAGAAACATCCACAGTTCAAGAAATCAGTGGGGAAACTTCTGCCTATCCTGAAATTGGCATAGAAACATCCACAGTTCAAGAAATCAGTGGGGAAACATCTGCAATGCCAGAAACTGGCATAGAAACATCCACAGTCCATGAAATCAGTGGGGAAACATCTGCATTGCCAGAAACTGGCATAGAAACATCGGCAACTTATGAAATCAGTGGGGAAACATCTGCATTGCCAGAA
>NW_028186401.1:5860433-5864952 GCF_003343005.1 Rhea americana
TCTGCATTCCCTGAAATTAATATAGAAACATCCACAGTTCAGGAAGTAAGTGGAGACGTTTCTGTGTACCCTGGAATTAGCACAGAAACTTCAACAATGCATGAACTCAGTGGTGATACATCTGCATTTCCTGCAATTAAAACTGAAACATCTACAAGTCAAGAAGTCAGGGGTGAAATATCTGCATTTCCTGAAATCAGCATAGAAACATCCTCAGTCCATGAAGCCAGTAGTGAAACTTCTGCATTGCCTGCTATTCATATTGAAACAGCTACCACATCTTTAGTTGGTGCCGAGTCCTCTGGAGCTCCTGAGGAGAAGGAAATTCCTGAAGTAACAGCTGAAACTCTGACACACTCAGTCACAAACATTTCAGGGGAAACCTCTGTCCCAGACATTGTAATTAATACCAATATTCCAGACATTGAATTAACACAGGAACCCAAGAATCCTGAAGAAGCTCAGCTTGAAACAGAGTTCTCCACTCCCACGGTGTCAGGACAAGAGACAGAAACAGCTGTTGTTCTAGACCCTCCACATCTGTCAGCCACCGCTACTGCTATCCTGCCTCAAGTATCGCAAGAAGCAGTAGAAGCATTAAGACCCACTACTGAAGGTACTGTGCCTTGTTCTTCTAATCCTCACACACTATAAAASGGAAGGCAGGGAGGGGGCATAGCTGTTACTTTTTACATGTGGCAAAGAATAAACACAGAAATAGGCTTGGAAAGAATTATATCTTAGTAGGAAACCATAAACATATGGAGTTTTCCACCTTACAGTAAAAGCTGAAACCTCAGGGTTTCAGTTCACCAAGCATTGATAAATGACATCCCTGGAGAAAGCCATGTTTAATGCCCTTGGCCCTTAGGGCARGTCTACACTGGGAATATTCCAGTGTCACCTGTATTAAGACAAGTAGACAGGGCCCTAAAACAGGTCATGTTCAATAGCTTCTATCCTAACAAATGTCTGTGTGTGTGTAGGTAATGCAATTATTCAGCCACTGTAACAGCATCCCCAGAAGCCTTCTAGGCTTCCCATCTGCCTGCCCATGGCAGTTACGTTTACCTGGGGAGAGCAGCAGAGGAAGACAACAAGGGAAGCACCAGGCAATGCATAGTTGGACTCCCTGCCACTGAGCTGTAGTAATAGGCATCAAGTCACTACTCTAAATTACTGTCCTTGGTGGTTGCAGCTGCACCCCAGACATGTGATGGGCAGCCCTGTGGAGCTGGCACCTGCCAGGAACGAGATGGGGATATCATCTGCTTGTGCCCACTGGGGTACACAGGTGACCGCTGTTATGTAGGTGAGCTCTGTCTTCTGCTGCTGGAGATAGGGGGCTAGAAAAAGAGAGTAGTTTGTTAGTTCTCAGTGAGTGCTACTGTGACCAGGTCCCTGTGTGAGATGCATCTGGGGAAGGCATTCACTCTCCTTCTAAAATTGGTCTTAGCCATTGCTCCAGTCTAAAGAAGGCAACACATATTTCTTTTGCTGAGGAAACAAGGACAAAGTCAGCTCTACCTGCCAGAGACATTCACTGTGGCTAGAGAACATGGCTGAGAAGTTGGATAAGACAGGTTACAAGTCTCTGCTGTTTTGTTTCTCCTTTCTGTGGTGTGTTCACTTGCTACCTGTATCCCCGAGTGTTTCATAACACTCGCTAGGGAGTAGAGAACTGGCCACTAGCACCTTCTGCAAGCCAAGGGGCTAAAGGGGCGGGGGGGAATCCAGCCTTGGAGAAAACTCTCTGCTCTCACTGTTGCTTGTATTGAGTGCAATGTTTGCACAGGGCAAACTGTGTGTCAGTCTTTGTGTTGCCTTTTGGCGTACAGCTTGGACATCCTCAAGTCAACGTTGTGCTACTGTCTGCAGCTAGAATTAGCTAAAAGATCATATGTTTGAGACAATGCTCAGAGCAAGCRAACTCTACCTTTTGTCAGCTCTGCTGATAAATGCCATTCCTTCCATCCTGTCCCTTTTTGGTGCATTAGCACTCTCTGCTTTGGTACTCCATTGCTGCTAAGTATAAACAGATACAGTATTTAAATTTGAGTAACCTTTTATGGTGAAAATGCTCTGCTAGCTTTCTGACAAGCCTCCCCCTGAGCAGTGTTCACATGCCATGGAGGCAATAGGGTACTATAATAAGAAAAAAATGAGATGGGATGTTGTTTTGCTTGACAGCTACTGCTTCTTGGCCGGGGAAAGAACCCAGTYCCAAGTAACATAGGATGCCCCATGACACCCCAGGCCACGGCTTGCTTTCACTTTGCTGCAATTAGGAGCAGGCTCCACACACTCTGGATAGACTTAGTTTCAGAACTGTTAAAGCTTGTGCCATTGTGAAAAGGTCCTACATAAGCTTTTGGGTGCATCACAGTTCTGAACAGGCTACACATTCACATAGCCCTGTTACTTCGCTCAGCTCCTAGCAAAAAAGTGGTATTTCCAGGTTCCTTCCCATGTTACTTCCTGATCTGCTGCTTCTTGGGTTAATTTACACTATTCCGCACAGGTTACACTGGATTTGGTAATAGTCTTTAAGTGCAGGTCTTTGTGAAGCTCACCCTGGTTTCTAACTTCATTTCTATTCCCGAGTGTTTTGAATGAGTCACTGTATTTCTCTCTGCGTCACCTCTCTCACTGAGAAAACAGGGGTAAGCATAAACCTTTATTCGTTCCTGCTTAGCATACATTTGAGGTCCGTCCTTTCTCTCTTAAGCCTCTGTACAGTGGACGTCACAGGAGAGCAAGTCAGCAGGGTTATTACTGCAAAGCTATTCCAGCTTTGTACTGGGCTTGGGGCTCGGCAGTATGCTGCGGGAGTTAACTGCGCTGCCCAGTTAAATACCCGAAGGCCACCTTTGCACCAGGAACGGGCTTTGCTTTGGGGCCACGCTTGCTGCCACGTCCTAGCCTGAAGGCAAAGACAACTCAGTGAAGGCAGGGAGCAGAAAGGGAGGAAACTAGCCAGTAAGGCTCAGCAAAAAAAGAAAAATTGGCCCCAAGTGTGGTTTGATTTCAGTACTTTTTCTTTTTATAAATTACCCCCAAGGATATTGCCAGATTCTTCAGAGCATTTGTTAGCCAACATTCTTGTGAAGTATTTTGAGAGAAAAGCATATGTTTGTGAGCTCATGTGTGAAGTTTGAAAAATGTTCTAAAATTGGGACATGCTTTGTATGAGTGAGTCGCAGAAATAGAAGTGTAGCAGTCAGGGTTTCTTAGCAGGTAACAGAAAGAGGTAACTGCATAAAGCTTAAGTGTAGATTCATTATAAGCTTGAGATGGACCTCAGAATTTATGCTTGGTGGATGATCTCACCAAGGAAGGTATTCCAAGGTAAAACAGCTTTTATCTTGCTATCTTCTTTATCTTCTTTGCACAGTACTCCCATGAAATGCAGTCTTAATCAGGGTCAGAACAAGGCTCATCCGGGCTCTAAAATGTGTATGGACCATCAATGTGCAACACCATTGCAATGAGGTGAACTTCATCTAGAAAATCAGAGCAAAGTAATAAAAAAAGAAAAAGAAAAAGAAAAGTACTCACAGATTTGGGGTTTGGGATTTTCACTCTGATTCTACTGGAGAGAAAGTCTTCGAAGTGCTCTGAGAATTGGGAACTTGAAAAGTCTACAAGGAAAAATTTTATAGATTCTTTATAAAAAATCTATAGAACCAAAAAAGAGATTTCCTAGTTTTTGACTGCTGTCCTTAGAAACTTTCTAGTCTATAAACCTAGCTCTTGCAGAAACATCAGTTAAACATCAGTTAAAATATGTGTGCCTTGCTCTGTGCTCAGTCTTTGCAAGGTGTAACAAATGCCTTTTAAAGGAAATTAATTTAGACTAACAGTAAAGCAGGAGTGAAACTAGTTCAGCTTATGAGAGGAGCCTGAAGTGAGGAGCAGGGAGGCATGTGGCTGTTGTGCCCTAGTCCTGCCAGTCAGATTCTTAAGAGGAAGGATATTTGTCCTCTTTGCTATAGGATCTACTTCTCTCTGAAAGACAGAGCCAGAAGCACGAGAGGCATGAAGATTAACCCTTGGAATGCTAGTATTTTTTGGTTTTAACCAAACTGAAGGCTCTTTCATCAGCAGTTTGAGTACTCCACAGGGACAGAAACGTTGCAAGCCTACAGCTTGAAGAATTGTCCATAGACTTGGCCTCTTCATCCAGAGATTTGTCAGCCCACTGGGACTTTTTTACTTCTAGTAACATTTGAAAACAAATTATTATTATCTGAAAATAAGTATGCTGGCATTTCAGTGAAGAGCTGTGGTTTGGAGCACTGTAACCAGCTGATGACTTAAAAATCTCACTCAGGTCAGGGGAGAAAAACAGAAATGTGCTGAAATGGCAGCAATCTTTGCTAAGTTTTGCTCGTCTCTGGTGGAATGAGTCCGTGAGTTCTGCTGCCTATGGCCCCAAAACAGCTAAAAGTTAGAATCCAGATGGGAAAAGGTCTTTATAGGGTTTCATGCTTCTTCCTACCCTATCCAAGTGAGTGGT
>NW_028186401.1:5864987-5878813 GCF_003343005.1 Rhea americana
AAACACACTATTTCATAATGTTTCACTTAGCATGGCTTGGAGAGTACTTTCTGAAGAAGGCAATGAAGGCAGCAGTCCTGCTGAGAGCCAGGCAAAAACAGAAAACATTTCTGGCTGATCTGATTATTTATCTCCTGAGTTTTCTGTGCATTTTGCATCAGAAGTTACTTGCTTAATAAAAACCTCTACATAAAGAGGCAATCTACAGTCCTGGACTCGTGTTTACTTCTTATCAGTTTACTTCTACACATAATATTTTGGAGGTAGATATGTCCAGATTTCCTGAGCTCTCCCTCTAGGAGAGTGTTGAACAAATAGAAGATCCCTCCAGATCAGTAGGTCTTCTTGAGGACTGACTGTTCTCAAGATTAATAGAAATTTTTAAGGCTATGGCAAAATCTGCCCCTTCTGCTGAATGAAGGAYGTGATTAAATTATTTTCTTAGTGTTAAGTCATTAAAATAATTAATTGTTCATTGGAACTCACTAGTTGGCTATGCAATGGCCAATGCTAGTAATTTTATTTAAATATAAGAGAATTGTTTTCTTAGACTCCTCCTATTCTTTTCTTGTAGTAATCAGTCTAATTGCTGAAATGTTTTTCTCCTCCGTCTGAGCTATCATCTTGGCAGTTCAAAATTCCCAGGAGTCTCTGAAAAGCAAAATTAATTTCTAGTTAGATTTTTTTTTCCTGCAGTCTCTATAAGACAATTATCTAGGTGGTCATCTGAGACCCTGTTTTGATAATCACATTTGTAAGAATGCCTGTTTAAAAAAAAAAAAAGAGAGAGAGAGAAAAAGAAAAGGAAGAGTGAGTGACACAACATGGACTGTTGTGTATCCTGAAAATGTCTTGCTTTTCAGTCTTAGCTTTTCCACTTTGCAGGGGAGAAGCAAGAATTTGGAAGCTAAAATAAATTTCTAAGCTAGTTACTCACAGCTTCCATAAAACTATACAGTTTGTTCAGTGTTTGGGTGATGGCATCCCGTCTGTTTGCAAGCTGCTTCTCCTCCGTAAATATTCTCAGCACAAAGCTAACCTTGTTTAATGGATATTCTTACTCATCATTGATACAGGCTGTCATGGGCAGAAATGCATAGACTATATTGTTTTGAAAAGCGTTAGCTCTGTTTCTAGTATTCTCGGTTTGGGATGAAGGGTTTCAAAAGTATTTACTTTTCACTGTGTTCGCTTTTGAGTGTCATTTGCCTTTTGAGTAAAACCAGGACCAATCTGTTTCATTTTCAGTTGATTTCTCATACCAGTTTTCGTGATCACAGGTATTACCTACAGAGGCTGCAGAGGCTCTGTGCAGAGGTACAGCACGTTGCCTTCCGAGGTTTTGGGAGAACACTTACGTTGTGTTTAGCTGCACAAAATAAAATAGTACTACTGAGTTATGTAGGGTGTATTTGATGATGTAAGAGAAAGTTTAGGAAGCAAATGGTGAAACATATTCAAGACTTGCGTTGTAGCTCTGTAACTGCCTTTGCTTTCTCCAGCCAATAGTTTACATTCCCCAGATGCAAGACCCTGTTTACACTGGGTTTTATGTTTGTTTGTTTTACTTTTTGGTTATGAACTTTAAAAAGCTTTTCTTCCTAAAAGTTAGACTTCAGGTCATGTTAATAACATAAGTGAAAAATGTTGTGACAATAGAATAATCTTTTACAACTTCTAAGTGATATTAACTGAAGTACACATTCTGGGTTTGCTTTACCCCCGAGAAGTGAGTTAATACATTTTGCAAGGGCTTCCTATGCTTAACACTGCAAGGCTTTTTTTTTTTTTCCTGTCTCTGCTTTGGAGCTGAAGCTCTTGAAAGCAAGGGCTGCCTCTGTTCCGCGTCCCACAGCTCCTCACCTGTCCTTTGTTAGCACGCGTGGTAGTAGTAATCGTCTTTTCTTCTTGTCTTTTGACAAATGCTTGAGTTGCAGGATCGCCACAGTGCTGTGAGAGAGCAAAGCTGACTTTTTGAATGACTGTTTACCCAAACAAACAAACAGCTCATGCATGCATAAGAGTCTTCGGTGTTAAGGAACGTGGCAGCCGGCTGCTGTGGAAGTGGGGTTTACTCCGTGCTGCGCGTAGTGCACAGGGCTGAGGAGTGCCTCTAGGACGTTGTGCTCGGAGAAGCTGAGCAGAGCTATCCCATCTAGGGTGCTGCAGGCTTTTAGACTGGATGAAGATGTGTACAATGATTTACTAACTCTCAGCTCTGTGGGTGTATACATTTATGGTGTCTAAAAGGTTAAGAAGAGAAAAACTCAGCTTTGAGTGATAGACAGGATTTTTTGTTTGTTTGTKTTACTGGAGTTCTCACCYCCTGTAAATCCTATGGCTGTGATGTGATATCCTAGAAATACCTGCAAACCTTCTTGCCAGGGTTTCCAGAGCCAGCATCATCACCAGTTTTACCTTTAGGACTTAATTTTAGACAAGTCCTCAAAGACTCAGATTTTCTGGGAGGAACAGAACCGGCAAGACTTCCTCCAAACAGGCTGATGTGTATGAGTTTCCTGGTGATTGGCTCAGTGAAGCAATTCCTACATCCAGTCAGAAGCACAGCCATGGCCCAAAAAACCAATAGGCTGAAGGGAAAGTTTGGTATTTATGATCGTTATGTGTTTAAAATGTCATCTTTCCAGCAATTTTCAGCGTGCTTCTGGGAAAAATATGTCTGTGTTTTTCTGTACACCAATGCACGCAGCATGGGGAACCAACAGGAGGAGCTGGAGATCTGTGTGCGATCGCAGGGCCATGATCTCATTGCAGTCACAGAGACATGGTGGGATAGCTCACATGACTGGAATGCTGTCATGGATGGCTATGTGCTTTTTAGGAGAGACAGGCCAGGAAGGCGAGGTGGTGGAGTTGCTCTTTATGTGAGAGAGCAACTGGAATGCATCGAGCTCTACCTGGGGATGGAGGAGCAGGAGGCAACTGAGAGCTTATGGGTAAAGATCAAAGGTCAGGCTAACATGGGGGACACTGTTGTGGGTGTCTACTACAGGCCACCTGACCGGGAAGAGAAGATTGATGAGGCCTTCTGTAGACAGGTGGAGGTAGCCTCAAGATCACAGGCCCTGGTTCTCATGGGGGACTTCAACCACCTTCAATGTGTACAAGTACCTGAAGGGAGGGTGTCAAGGGGACGAGGACAAACTCTTTTCAGTTGCCCCATGTGACAGGACAAGAAGCAATGGGCAGAAATTGAAGCACAGGAAGTTCTGCCTGAACGTGAGGGGGAATTTCTTCACTGTGAGAGTGACAGAGCACTGGACAAGGTTGCCCAGAGAGGTTGTGGAGTCTTCCTCTCTGGAGATATTCAAGGCCTGCCTGGATGCAACCCTGTCTAACATGCTCTAGGTGACCCTGCTGAGCGGGGAGGTTGGACTAGATGATCTCCAGAGGTCCCCTCCAACCTTACTGATTCTATGATTCTATGTCTCATTTGTCTTTGTTGTCTGTTTTTCCAACAGTGTCTTCAAGTACACACCCTTTCTCTTTGTGAGATATTTATATATATGTGTGTATATGTATGAGTACATATATAACACACACACACACACACACACACACACACACACAGATTTATTTTTAGAGCATATGTAATATGTGCAGTCATATTATATACAATATCTGTAAAAGGAAATCCTGTTCCAGTGTTATTTCCAGATGGAGATTTTAGCAATAAATTTGCATGTGTTTGTCTACTCTATCTTCCTCCAAGATTGAGAATGGCAACTCACAGCAGGTCTCGTCCATCACAGAAGAGATCTTGGATGCACCAAGTTTTAGGCTACGTTGCCGAAGATGACTGAAGACTCTTTATTCGCTGCTAAACATTCTGCTTTAACTCTTTTGTGTGGTTTATTTCTGTGGTGTACTTTCCACTTCATGAAAGCTAATGGACAAAGGGGAGAGCTTTTCCTTACTTGTTCAGCGGGAGCCCACTGGAATCAATACGAACTTCTGCTGCTACTGCTGTTGGGAAGCCTGGGGGAGCCTCTACGGTTGTAATCAACCATCAGGACGCTTCATTTTTCTTTATGCTTTAAACCTTCTAAGAATTCCAAATGTGACTTATAAGCGGTTGCCCCCCCSTCTTTTACTAGATCTGCGACTCCAGTTTTGTTCTGGAAAGTCTCAAAGTATTTATGAGTGTCAGTGGAAGCAAGATCTCTGATTTCCTTCATGTTGCTGTGAATCCAGAAAACATTCAAGAATACTTAGAAGGGCGACTTAGAGGAAAAAAATCCTTTTCTCAGTGAAAAACTAATTGCGAAACTGATGTAAGTGGTTCATCAGCCAGTTACGGAATAATCGCATTTCTCACGGTGATACAGCCTAGAATAACGATGATAATGCTCATGCTCCAAAGCACGAACTGATTTACCATCCAAGGTCAGGAAATTTTTTTTCCTGACCAGCATGTTACCGAGCATTTCTACTTTTTGTTGACATATCAGACATTGGCCACTGTGTGATAGTCACATGGGGTAAAACACATTTATGCTCTAATGTGTCTCGAGATATTGAACAGCTGGGCCACTGTTCTGCAGGAGATAATATCAGGGTGAACATACGCTCATCTGAAGAATACAGAACTTGAGGAGTCACTGTCTGCTCTGCTCTGGTATGTGTATTTCCATGGCCAGCACTCTCATCATCTGTGAATGTTTTCTCACTAACTTCTCTCAGCTACAAGAAGAGCACTGAGTGTTAGCCAGCATCTGTAAAACCTTACATTTCTTCCAGGCTCTGGGGCAAGAGCATTTTCTCACACAAGGATCTAACCTAACCTGCATGAATTTGTTTCCGGTTGCTTCCTTAGTCTTGTTCCTCGTTTCTTGAGTTGAACATCTCTGAAATCTTTTCATTCTAAATGATTTTTCTTCTGATTCCAAAGTTCCATAATAGGATTAAGATTCAAGCTGGAGAGATGCGAAGAAAACATCTTTTCCTTCCAGCAAGAGCTGGATTTTACCATATATAGATACAAACTGGCTACCTGTGGCCCTCTTTAAAGAATCCATGCTTCTTTCCTTCTGTCCCCAAGATGATAGCTGATGGAAGTGCTACCAAACAATGGCATTTACTACCCACTGTGGTGCTAATTAGCAAGTTGAAAAACACTGGAGAGTTGTGGGTCAAACTCTTCCCATCCCAACTTCTCTTTTTATCTCTGGAAATTCAGAAAGATGCTTTAGGCCTACTCAAGATGGGAAACTAAGAATAAATTCTTCCACCATGAGGGAATCACAAGTAAAAGAGCACATGGCGAGGACATGTCTGGATAAAATGGCACTGCACTCCGGCATTCTTTGCCAAGGAAGAGGCTCCTATGGCCCACCCTAAAATCTTCAAAAGAAAAAGGTTGAGGGGCTTTGAACCATCTTTAACCTACTTCTTTTCTCCCTTGCAATTAGCTTCACCAAGGTGAGGTGTCTGCCCYGGACCTTCATCTGAAACTAGTAAGGAGCTTTGGCCCCAAGCAAGAGATAAAGCTTTACTTCAGGATGTTTCCCTCACTTGCGAGAAGCCCACATTCTTCCTTGTAGACACAGCCTCAAGTTTGCWTATTTGATCCACCAGGCAGAGACAGTCGACAAGGAAGAGTCACCACAGATGTTAAAGATACTGTGTAGTGGAAATGTTTCTGCTGAGGTTGTCCTGATATCTCCAGAGGGACGTTCAGCCATCAAATGGCAGAACAACATCTTCCTCATAGGGTGGATCTGGTCTCTTGCCTTCATTCCTCCAGCAGCAGCAGTGGCAGTAGGTTTTAAAATAAGACCGTAACAACGCCCAAGTTTCCTCCAAACGACTGATATGCCCTTCTAAACAAGCAAGGAAACAAGTTCTCCTGTTGGTGGACTTCTCTGCCCAGAGCCCTAATGGAAGCCCTTGATTTCTTGCAGACATTGATGCGTGCCACTCAAGCCCCTGTCTGAATGGAGCTACCTGCGTTGATGGCATCGACTCTTTCAAATGCTTATGCCTTCCCAGCTACGGAGGGGACCTGTGTGAGATCGGTACGGCCTCCTTGGCTTCAGCTAATCTTACTAACAGCTGCATTACCTTGTCCCCACCCTACACCCCAAAAAACTGATCCCAAGTGCACCCATCAGTCATGTCCTCATCTCAGTACGCTAACCTCTAACAGCAGATTTAAATACATCACAGTAGGGAAAAGCTTTGAGTCTTTTACTTATATATTTTGGCTATTTTGTTCATCGCAGCACTATATCCTGTAAGATTCCTAAGCAGGAGCTTCCAGGGTCATCTTCAGCTTTCTCTTTGTTTGTACGTTTCTCTTGTGAAGCTCCATGCAGAATGCAATAGTGTTGATCACAGAAGKCACTATCTCTTTGGATAAAGGGTCTCTCCGTTCATCTGTAGCAGTAGCAAAATGTCTAAGCGAATCTTCACCCCAGGCAAACTTTCTCTGCTAGACTGGAATTTCATGAAAAGATGCTTGAACTGARCCGTGTAAAATGATTGTGTTTCACTCTGTGAAGATGCAGCTGAGAGAAGCTTCATTCACTCCAGGCATCCCCACCGACTGGACTCAGCATGACGTTTTTGTCATCTCTTGAACACGGGTTCTTGTGGCAAAATCAGCAGGGAATGTCTATCTTTGAGGAAATATGAAGTGACCTATTTTTCCATCAAGATAAGGTACTTTGACCCACACTAATACTTATTTTTGTTTCTACAAGAAAAGAAARAAGTATTTTTTTCTTCTTAAAGCTTATGAAAGCCCAGACTTCTATCAGCTTAGCAGTAAGGGTAAGCTTTCCTGCCTTGCTCAAACAAAAAAGGAATAAGATTACAATTTCTTCTTTACTTTGACATGGTAATATATATTGGCTTCTCCCCTTTTCTTTCTTTACATGTCTCTCTCTGCTTTTAGTACAAACATACAGCATAGATCACATGAAAAAGGATGTGGATTGTTGGACTTGTCTGAGCAGAAACTGTGCTGTCTTCGCTTCTCTTTGCTAATGCAACCTAATCAACTCCTGATTTCCCCATCCATGCCACCTGTTGCTCTCCCTGTAATAGAAAAAGAGATTTTCTACCCTGTGGTTGCTCATGACCTTGCTTGGTCCAAGCCAAACTTAATTTCCTCTTTTCTATTATTAATGGTCTCATGACAGCTAGAGCCTATAGCCTAGGAAATATGAGAGGAAGTCAGTACCCTAAATTCAGTGGCAAATGTAAATCTTTATTCCCATGGGGCAGATTTTGCCTTCTCTAACATCTATCACTCTCCAGGAACAGCAGGGACACTGTAAGTGAACTCTGCTGTSTGTGGATACAGTCAGTCCATCTTTTCACTACAGAAGTGTCAGTGCCAAGGACAGGCTTTTTGTGAAATGATCCCTGCCATATTTCTTCATAAGTAAAAGCTATGTAAGAAAGAGTGTTGTTTCTACTAAGCAGTGTCCTGCTGAGGTTCTACAGCATGTTCCATCCACTCCGCATCCCTGTGATGACAAGGGGTGACATTCAAACAGCAGGAGAAAAAAATTASACCTCAAAAAACAGGGCATGTTCTCTGCTTATCTTGTGTAAGTGATCTGCACATAGAGAGGAACAAGGATCCTTAAAGCTTCAGCTGCTTCAGGATAACCCATTTAATGGGTATAAGAAAATGACTGAAAAAAGTTTAAATGCCTCGCCGAACTATGTACCCCTCCAACAGCTATGAGATGTTGGTAGTCTCTAGCTGGAAGAATATCAGACAGGTGGATTAGGAGGAATTTATGTGACTGAAGGTGACCTACCAAGTTTTAACAGTGAAAGAAAGAAATGGAGTACAGAAAATCTTACTAGCAAGTGAGAGAGGCGTAAGCACTAATGAAATCCTACCACTGCAAAACAGCAAGTGACTGAGAAAGGGTGGTAAATTGAGTCTCTGAAGGGCTGAGCTTAAACACATTTCAATGTGTCCTAGATTTCTGCTTTCACCTGTACTGGGTCTCTCTCCCCACACACAGTTTTAGTGTTCTAGTGTTCTGTTCCCCACTCATAGACTACAGAGAGAAACTTGCCCCTGCGACTTTATGCCTGAGCCCTCGTGAGTACACGTGGTGCTGGAAGAGCTAATGTGAGAGAGCAAACTCACGGCCCTGAAAATACAGTAGCTCCAACAGGCGGCTGATCCAGCCCAAATAGTAAGTTCAATCACATGTGCCACCATGGTGCCATTTCTGTATCTGCCTCAGTTTCCTTCCAGCACACGAAGCAAATGTGTGGTACCATGTAGCATGGGAGTTGCTGAAGGCCTTTTTTGATGATTTCTGCATATGACTCTGCCGTACCCCATCCGTGGTTTTGTTTTTTTAATTAATGGGTTCAAATCAGCATTTCTCAGGTAGTAAAAATGTTTTTACAAGTTGAAATATTTTTGTACTTTTCTAGTAGTTTCTAAGACCTTTCCTTGAGATTTATTTTTCTGTTTCCCCATGGTAAGTTTCTGCCCTCATCTCTTTTCGCTTGTCTCACTGAGTTTACTTTTCCTTCCAGAAGCCTCAGAATCACACTACGCCAGCTGTAACCAGCTGAACCCTAGCCTCTCCTTCCCCTCTTTCTTTTGTAAACATGAGTGTTAATTCTGGGCATCTGAATGCAGGTTTCAGGATTGCTTTCCAGAGCAAGAAAATCCTACAAGACAGCACAAGTGAGAAGAGAAGGATTGTTGCTTGGGTCAGTTTCTCAGAAACAGAGTCCTAGAAAACCACTTGGGGCCTGAATTGCTCAGGAGTCTGTCCGTCTTACTCAAGTTTTCCAATAGCGTTGATGATCTTACTATAAACATATGGTTTTCAGAGCAGCCTCCTCCCTCTGAATGTTTCTTGGATGCCTTCTGATCGTTTTCCTGGGATGTAGCAGACAATATCAGCGTTTGGTTTTTTAGTGGATGTGACTATGTGTCATCCTCTGTGCCATGAGTGTGTGAACAGCCAGGAGGTGAGTTGGAARGCTTCCAGCCACATGCAGCAAACTCCTTTTCATTCCTCCTTTGTGTGTTCCAGACCTGGAAAACTGTGAGGAAGGGTGGACCAAGTTCCAGGGACACTGTTACAGGCACTTCGAAGAGAGGGAGACTTGGGTGGATGCAGAGACCAGATGCCGAGAACATCAAGCCCACTTGAGCAGTATCATCACCCCAGAAGAACAAGACTTTGTGAACAGTGAGTGTTGAGGGCAGCCTTGAAGATGTGAGGATGGGCAGAGTCAATCAACCAAACTGCAAGTCTATTGGCAGATATTTCTTGTCAAATGATGCCCTACCTTTGTGTAGGAGAGGAAGAACTATCAGGCTATAGGATAGGAGAGGGCCTGTTAATGACCAGGACAGATCTGTGATCCTGCCACATTGCTAGTGTGGTTCGCAAAATGTTCACTTGGTATAATAAGCCCAGAGACTCATGGCAGTGTAGATGGCATGAAAGATCTTGTGTTCATGGCAAGGTTAGCAGGAAGAGAGATGAACAAGCATAATATGGGGGGAAAGGTGGATGGCAGGGACTAGTGACTGAGATGGAGCGAAATGACCCCAAGGTATCCTGGGGGAGAGACTCCAAGGCCCAAAGCAGCTGCGATGAGAGAGAGAAACCTGCGTGAAGAGGGGGGAAGCCACAACAAGGTGGGCCTGCTCCTTCTCACTCTTCTCTCCCTATCCGGCTTTTCTAGACCACGCGCAGGATTACCAGTGGATTGGTCTCAGTGACAGAACTGTTGAGAATGACTTCCGCTGGTCTGACGGGCACTCCCTGGTGAGTCAGTGAGGAAGGACGTGGGGTGCTGAACCTGGGAGAATGGAAAGGAGGGGAGATACCTCTCTGCAGACAGGTGTTAGCTTTGTGGGCAAGGAGAGAGACTGCTCTTGGGGGGCAGAGCTGTGCAAGTTTTGTACCGAGAGCTTGGAACAGGTGTTGAGTGGAGCCACTCAAAACTCTCTGGAGTAAGGGCTCTTGGTTTCTCCTAGTTTTTCCAGCCTCTAATAAAACAGGGCCTGACTTGTGACTAAGCTACTAGGCATCATGGCAATACAAGTAACAACTGTAGTAGCACTGCTGTTAATACACRCTGGTGAAGGGACAGGAGAGGCGAGAGGAGGCACAGAGGAGGGRGAGAGGGAAGGACTCAGTCTTAGGGGAAGGGCTTTTCTCTCTCAACAGCAATTTGAGAACTGGCGGCCCAATCAGCCCGATAACTTCTTTGCTGCCGGTGAAGACTGTGTTGTGATGATCTGGCATGAGCAAGGCGAATGGAACGATGTCCCGTGCAACTATCATCTCCCTTTCACGTGCAAGAAAGGAACAGGTGAGCCCTCCCCCAGGTACCAGTAAAAATGGGGAGAGTCGATATAGGCTCAGGCAAAGGCTGCAGGGCGGGACTGTGCAAGCAGCGAGCTTTCGTCTTCAGAAGCCGTCGTGCTCTCTGGGGAAACGCTCAGGGCACATAAGCAGGAGCTTGTTGGTGACAAGTCCCAGAATGTAGTGGGGTTTTACAGCTTGCACAGAGGTATTTTGCATGTTAGCCTGTGCTGTGACCCTAGCAGGTTCCTGGAAATCTCCCTCATCCCTTAGCTGTCCTTACTGGAAGTTTAATTTCTGCACAAGAAAATTAATAGAGGGAGCAAAGATGACRTAGATTTGTCACTGCAAAGGGCACTTAAGGATGTGGGATTAGCGTTAGAATTTGGCTAAGGCTCTGGGAAAAAGGTCTCTGAGGTCTTGAAAATGAGTAACACAAGTCACCAAGATCCAGGGGTCATGTTCCCAGTGATTGAGAGCAAGGCAGATGCGCCAGTATGGCCTTCCTCCCGCTCGCCCCGCTCCCTGCCGTGCGGCTGCTGTTCACTGTCACAGCCAGAGCTGTGCCACCCCCTCGATGCCACCCTCCCCGGAGCTACTCCCAGCCCCTGCTAGCTGGAGCTTCTCTGCCTCTGCCTGCCTTCTCCATGCACATGCTGGCTGCACCCCAGCATGGCCTGACYGCAGAGGCAGGGGAATACTGTGGCAGATGTGCAAACGGGTAATGCCCTTGCTTCCATGCTGTGAAGCAGCAGTTCCTCTCCTTCCTTCCCTCTCCCACCAAAATGTGCTCGCTCTCTTCACAGCCCCACCTAAGACACATTTCTTCTGCCATCAGCTCCCACATCTACATCTTTTCCAGCTTTGTAAAAACCAGTTTTCATTATTTTCTTCCAGGTGAGCCAGTAGCCCTGAGAAAAAGCCCAGCCCTGAYCGCGGCCTTGCTCTTGCGTACCAGCTCCCTGCCCYCCCCAGGCAGCGGGTGGCAGTTCTGATGCCCGGGCTCCAGTGCCCAGCTCTTGCTGTGAACCTGATTCTCTGGAAGGCAGAGATGGAGCCTGAAGCAGACAGACAGAGGCAAACACAGCAGATTTTGCTGTGGGGAGGGAATTCAAGCTTTTAATCACAATTTATTTTGTATTACCTCCATCAAAGGCAATGATCCCTCCATTATCAGCTGCTTCTGTAGCCCCGGGCCTGACTCAGGGATGTGGCAAAAAAAAGTYCGTCAGCTTAGGTAGATGGTGCTTGCCCAAATGGGACCTGGAAACCTTCTGCCTCAGAGAGTTATTACTGGTGGGGGGGGGGATCGCTCCCACTGCATCTCAGGGATGGGCAAAGACGGCTCTGTACACGGCTGCCTCCTTCCGCTTCGAAAGGGGCTGCATTTCCAGGGCAGACGCAGCAGCCRTCGCGCGTTCTCTCTCTCCAGCGCTCGGAGGTCCTGCGGGACACAGCGCTGGGGAAGGGTGAGTGAGCGAGGACGTGTGCGTGCCCAGCCCGCCCCGCGGCGGCAGGGCCAGCCAGGGGCTGTGCGGGCTGTGCGGGCTGTCGCCCTGGGCAGCTGCCTGCTCAGCCAAGCAGGAGCCTTCAGGCTCTCCCTGTTTTTTGCCTATCTCGCACAGTTGCCTGTGGGGACCCCCCCGTGGTGGAGAACGCCAGGACCTTTGGCAGGAAGAAGGACCGCTATGAAATAAACTCCATGGTGCGGTACCAGTGTAACCACGGCTACATCCAGCGCCACGTGCCCACGATTCGGTGCCAGCCCAATGGGCAGTGGGAGGAGCCACGGATATCCTGCATAAACCGTAAGTCTCAGCCCTTCCGCTTTCACGTTCGCACCTCGGTGTTAGCCAAGGGCACCATGCTCTGTTCCTGTCTGGGAGGAGGAAAGAGAAAGTTTGGTGCTGGCAGCCCGAGGCAGGAAATCCTGCAGGCCCAAGCAGAGGTTTGGGCTCAGAAGAGCTCTGGAAAGGGATGTCCATGCCCAAATCCTTCTCCTCACCCAGATTTCCTGGCTATGGAGGTTTAGGACTGAGGCATCTCTGCATCTGGGAGGAGGAGCTGGGAATGRGGGTGGAACAAATCATCCAAAGCATGGAAGTGAGAGAGGCTGGGAGCGGGGAGGGGTCCTGCATCGCCCTGCACCACCCAAGCTCCTTAGGKCACAGGTTAGCTGTGAGCCAGGCAGAAGGGGCAATCACAGCCTTTTGCCTCGCTTAAAGCTTCCTTGTGATGGGGCCATAGAAGCTGGCATCTTCTGGGTARGTCTGGACCATTAGGACCTGCTGGAGGGCCAGCCTGAGCAATTCCTGACATGGAGCCATGCCAAGATGCCAGGGGTCTTCTCCAAACACCCACCTCCCTGCTGAGCCCAAGGCTCCTCCATCTAGGCAGGGCAGGCACAGCCACTAAAGTGCAGAAAAGAGCTTAATATAACAACCCAAACAACTTAAAGAAAGGAAACAAAAAGAAACAATTTCTGAAATGGTGAGTTTGAGCACTACCTGCAGGACAAGGAAAAAAAAAGAAAAGGATAGGAGGGAGGGAGCTATGTGGTTCCCCCCAAGTCCTAGCAAGGTCTGCCTGTGTTTCCCTGCCCTGGTGAACTGCAGAGAAGACAGAAAACCCTGAAGAAGAGTTAACCTGAGAGACAACACTGGACTCTTGACCCTTCTTCTGTCAGGCCTCCAGCTGAGAGCAGCCAGCCCTCTCAGCAAGGCGTCCCAACCCATTCCCAGGCCTGC
This sequence comes from Rhea americana, assembly GCF_003343005.1. Classification (NCBI taxonomy): domain Eukaryota; kingdom Metazoa; phylum Chordata; class Aves; order Rheiformes; family Rheidae; genus Rhea; species Rhea americana. The sequence goes on from NW_028186401.1 coordinate 5,878,069, forward strand.
CTACACCCCTGTCCCATCCCTGCTTGCCTGGAGCTTCCCATTAATTTTATCTGCCTTAGCCAAATCACATCTGTCAAGTGTCATCAGCCTCCTTGCCAGGGTCTGGTCCAGCTGGGTAATTCCAACTAAATTAACAGTCCTACAGCCAGAGGAGAYTGATGCTGACTATAGGGACAAAACTCTGAGCCAGGGAAGAGCTGGGAAGAAGGAGAGATGGAAGGAGGTGTCAAAGGGCAGCGGCGGTTCGACGCTGTGTTGCGCGGACCAGGCTGCTGACTCCCTTGGCTCTGCTACGGATCCTGAAAGCTGCAGGCTGCTTCCAGCATCGCTGAACCAGCAGTGATCATAGCACGAGACTTAGGCTGTTCCCCAAAGCTTTTGCTGGTTCCATCAGATGCCTCCTTGTAAGCAATGCACAAAAGTGATRCCAGGTTAAAAGGAGATTTGCAGCAGAGAACAGGAAGAAATCTTGTCCACCACCACCCCAGGTGAAAAAGTTTTTTTGTCTCCTCCTGCACATCCCACCTCAAAGCACGGCCCACCACCGATTTATATTTCCCTCCCCATCCCTGCGGGGACCAGCCAAAGTTGGCTCCACTCGGCAGACAGGCAGAGCAACGGGACGGGACCAGCAGGGCAGCGAAGGCTGAGCAGGACCGCTGTCCCCTGCCTCTGCCTTCGGAGCAGGGCACCTCGGTGCCGCGGGGAGACGGAGGAAAGCAGCTTCCCGCGTTCATCCCGGTAG
>NW_028186401.1:5878907-5883656 GCF_003343005.1 Rhea americana
AAAAAAAAAACGCCCACTCCCAGCCGGGCGAGCGGGTGGCGGCGCAGCGGGGGCGAGAGAAGGCGCGACTGTGCGTCGGCGAGCGGCCGGCGCCACGGCCCGCGCCGGGCGCCCCGCGGGCTGCGCTCCCCTGCTGCCGCCCCCGTGTTTTTCCAGGGAGCGCGAGGCCGGGAGCCAGCCAGGCCGGGACAAGCAGCGGCTCTGTACCCTGCTCCCGCTAACAAGGTGTCTTTTCTTCTCCTCCTTCTTCCACAGCCTCCACCTACCAGCGCAGACTATACAAGAGGAGCCCCAGGACTCGGTCGAGACCCAGCGGCAGAGCCGTGCACAGACCCACCCATTAGAGCGGGGCCAGAGAGACAGAGGGGAAAAAGAGAGAGAGAGAGAGAGATTTTACAGAACAGTTATATTAACAGAGTTGATTTCTTCTTCTTCTTGTTGTTGCTTCTTGTCATATAAGGAAAAAAAATTATATTAAAGAAAACCCACCTTTGTGTATATATAATATATATATATATACAAAAAAAATTAATGTTTTTTTTTTCCAAGCACCAAAGCAAAGCAAATTAGAATTCAGCATTTTTACTAACCGTCCGGTTCCAATTATCTTTGTGCCTTCGGGGACAGGGAGGGGGGGTGGGTTTGCAGAGGGCAGGGGGTTAAGTTAAATAATAAAGATGATTATTTTTTCCTGATTTTATCCACGAACAATGTAATTATTTCTGTTATTTAATCTCTGGGCTGGACAGCACCTTTAGGGGTTTATTTTGTTTTACTTTATTATTTTTTTTTCCAGAATCCTCCTACCGCTGCAGCGCGTCCGGGCGGTCGGGCAGTTAGGGGCAGTGAACGTACCGGCGGCGCGGGAGGGCCGCAGGGCTCCCCTGGGAGGAGGGACGAGGCGGGAGGCTAAAACYGGGGGCTCGGGGCCGCGGCTCCTGCTCCGCCTCGGCTGGTTCCCGACCGCCRGCTCTTCCGCCGCCCTGCGACGCAGCTCCCATCCCGGGACGACGTGCTCTTTCCAGGGGACCGTGCGGGGCACCAGCGTTCCCTGCACCTATTTATATTTTTGAACATATCCTATTTTGAAAGAGTAATAAATAATAAAGAGAGTGAAATCGGAACGGTCACTTTTTTTTTTTCGGTTGTTTCTTTGGAGAAGGAGGGGAGATACGTGGCCTCGTGGCATYCAGCCTGGGCCCGGCCCAGCACCCAGAGGTGCTGCCAGCGTTGCCTGACGGGGTTCTCGAGTCTTCGCCACCCCAGGAAGGACYTCAAGGCAGGACACTGCTCTCCAGGGCCAGGTCCTCAGCGGGGCACACCAGGAGCCCTCTCCCTGCCCCGCGGCCTGCCGGCACCCCTTCCTTTGCCTGCTCCCCACGCAACTCCGGCAGGAAGCCCCTCCGGCATTTTTTAGCGTTGCTCCGGGATGGAAACTGCCCGTCCTGCTCGCGTGCCGCGCCGTGGCCATCCCAGGCATCCAGCTGGGGAACCCCACCGCGTTCCTGCTCCTCGGTCCTCTCTCCGGGGCAGACCTGGCTCTTGCACCAGGACAGAGATGGGGGCAGAGCCACATCGCTCCAGGCCTTTCTCCAACGCTTTATTAGAAGAGGTCCAGGAAAATCTATCTTTTCATAACAAAACATTGGAAGAACAAGGCACCAGTGTTCAAGTGGCATCCAGGCGAGGGGCACGTGGTGAGTAAGGCACTGGSTGCTCCCGCCTGGTCCCCCCGCCGCGGGACCGGGGCAGTCAGCGGGGCTGGGATGAAGCGGACGCCTGCTCCCACGAGTCCCAGCCTGCGTCCAAAGCCAAACGCGCCTYGCTGCACCCCGCGAGCTCCTGCCAGGGTTCCTGGGAAGCTGGTGAGGGCCAGCAGTGGGGCTGGGGCCCCCCATAYATGTCTGGGGACAGGCATGAGCAGGGCTCGGTCAGGTGGGCTGCCGCAGCGGGGACTGGGCCACCAGTCCATGTGGGTGGAGGTGGCCAAGGTGGGGAGGAAGGGGAAATAGCCCCCACCGGGGGCTGTCTGRTGGGACCAGGCACCGGCACTGCCAGTGCCACCCGCTCGCGCCCAGCCCCACGGGCCCCCGCTGCGCTTGAGAAGTGTGAAAACGTAAAGCAAGAAAACAAAAATGAAACAAAAAGAAGTCTCCTCTCCCCCATCCTCCCAAAACACACATCCCCTCCCCAGTCCAGTCACCCCAGAAACGGCCCCGGGAGACGCCCGACGCCGGGCACCGTCAGGCTGAAACATCCTCYGGCCGAGCGGGCGCCGGGCGGCTCCTTATCTGGCCTGGTAGCAGAAGACCCCGAAGCGGCCCGTGGTGGGGAAGCCGAAGCTGCGGACGCCGGGCTCCGCGGGGCCGCAGTTGGCCCTGGGCTTGGCGATGGGGTAGCGGACGCTGCCGTCCGCCAGCCAGCCGGCGTCGCAGCGGTCCAGCCCCAGGAACTTCCAGGCGGCGTAGAGCTGTCCCACGCGGGCGATCTCGGCACCGGCGTCCTGGCAGGCCTGCTTGGCTTCCTCCAGGGTCATCCCGGCCGGGCGATCCAGGTAGTACACCTCCCCTAGGAGGGAGAGGGCAGCCTCAGGYGGGGAGCCCCCAGCCCGGGGCATCGCCCGGAGCATCCCCGCCTGGGCGGGACGAGCCCGTGAGGGGCGGCAGGGCACGCGGAACCGGCCGGCCGGCCCCGGACCCACCTCTGAGCGCGGAGGAGAAGCAGAAGACATCAAAGCGGTGCAGGTGCCGGTGGCGCTGGCCGTAGCTGCGGATGCCGGGGGCGAGGTGCAGCCCGCCGCAGGGCTTGCGGGGCAGCCGGATGGGGTACTGCACCGTGCCGTCGGCCAGCCAGCCCGCGTTGCACCAGTCCAGCCCCTCGCTCCAGGCCTGCAGGAGCTGGCTGAAGGTGGCCACGACGGCGCCCTGCTCCTGGCAGGCCCGCTCGGCCTCGTGGAAGTTGAGCCGGTACTGGCCGCGCGGAGGCTGGTAGGGGAAGACGATGCCTGGGGAGGAGGCGGACGGGCAGCTGAGCCGGCACAGAGGGATATCCACTCCCCTGCCCATAGCCAGGCCCACCATCAYCCTGGCAGGAGTTGTGAGGGTCCCCAACTCATCCCAAATTCCTGCTGCTGGGACAGGAGACGAGCCCCAAGGCCCCCAGCGCAGCCCTGGGCTCTGTGCCAGAGATGCTCAGGAGGGAGCAGCCTCCAAACTCCTGCACCAGGGCAGCTCCAGGTGCTGGAGCAGCTGCCAGGGCAGAGCAGCCGCCAACGGCGAGTTGCCAGCGACATCTGGTGGCACAGAGACACATGGTCCTGGGGACATGCAGACTGCCGCTGATCAGGAAGAACGCACCACTGTCATGGGGACACAGGGACTGTGGTCCCCAAGACACAGGCACCCTGTCACAGGGACACGAGGGCCATCATCACAGGGGGGATGTAGTGACCATCATCCCAGGGACACAGAGACAGCAGTCCTAGGGACACATGGACCACCATCCTGGAGATGCAGGGACCACCATCCTGGGGACACTGAGGGATGCCCAGACTATGCTAAGAGGACCACAATCATGGGCACATGTGGATCACAGCCACCGGGACCAACAAGGACAATCCACAGTGGGACACAGGGGCCCAAAGTGGCCAGGGGCACCTGGATAGGAAYGCTCCTCCAGCTCCAAACTTGTCAGCAGAGCTGAGGTCTGAACAGGGACCTCCCAGCCAGCAGCAGCAAGTCACACACTGCCCTGCAGCATGGCTCGACAGTTCCAGCACACCACAAGGTGCCCAGAGCTGGGAGGCCAGAGCTGGGTTTTGGACCACTCACTGAGAGACAGACGAGAGGAGCCAGCAGCAGGGAAACAGCCCTGCAAGGAGGGGGACYTGGCCCTGCTCAGCCCAGGCAGGTTTCGCCAGTGGGCACTGCACCAGAAAGACTGGGATGGACATGCTGGTGCAGGGGGCGACGCAGTCCCCGCTGAGTCCTACCTTGCAACCGCAGGTCCACCACGTCGCTCTCGTCCTCCAGCCCATCGATCACCTCGCAGCGGTACTTGCCATCGTCCTGCAGGCGCAGGTCACTGACCACCAGCGAGGCCTCCCGCCGGCCGGCCTGCCGCAGGCTTGCGCGGCCCTGGAAGTCCCCAAAGGCCACGTAGGTCTTGCCGATGGCCACCAGCACGTCCTGCTCCTTGGTGTAGTCGTCCCGCAGTTTAGACCACTTGATGCGGATCTTGCGCTTGGCCTCCTGGTCAGGCTCATAGTGGTAGTGGCAGGGCAAGGTGACGTTGGCACCATTAAAGCTGTAGACAGGGTCTTTGGGGGTCTCCACCACCAGCTTGGCCCCATTGAAGTAAACCGCTGGGGACAGGGAGGGAAGGGCTGTGACAGGCAGGCTGGGAGCCCCGAGGCCAGCAGCATCCCCCCTTTTGCTCCTCCTAGCCCCAATCCCCCCCCACCAAGGCGGGCCCTGGCCCASGGGCTGGTGGGACGTTCAGCCCCCGGCGCCCACCCGCCATGCCACCCGCCCCTGCCGGTCCCCGCTATACTTTTCTCGTGGCCGTCGCCCTCGTCGCTCATGACGCGGTTGTAGTAGAAGCCGTTGTAGAAGGGGTGCCGGGAGGAGCCGCCGCCGAGGCGCAGCAGGGCGGCCCCGAGGAGCAGCGGGAGCAGGAGCATGGCGGGGCAGCGAGGGTCCAGCCCCAGCCCGGGCTGCGGGCAGCGAAACCTGCGTTAATGCCCGGCCT
>NW_028186401.1:5885206-5900258 GCF_003343005.1 Rhea americana
GGCCGGTGGGGACAAGCTGGGCGCCCCGTCGGGGCTGGCAGGGAAGAGCCAGGTGCCCCGTCGGGGCCGGTGGGGACAAGCTGGGCGCCCCGTCGGGGCTGGCAGGAAAGAGCCAGGTGCCCCGTCGGGGCCGGTGGGGACAAGCTGGGCGCCCCGTCGGGGCTGGCAGGGAAGAGCAGGGCGCCCCGTCGGGGCCGGTGGGGATGAGCAGGGCACCCCTGTCGGGGCCGGTGGGGACCAGCCGGGCGTCCCGCTGGGGACTGGCAGGGAAGAGCAGGGCGCCCCATCGGGGCCAGTGGGGCGAGCCAGGCACCCCGTCGGGGCCGGTGGGGACAAGCAGGGCACCCCTGTCGGGGGTCCGTGGGGCGTCACGCTCGGAGCCCCATGTGAGCTGCCCGGGAAGCTGCACCAGGAGCCGGGGCGCCAGCTYGGCCACCTTCGGGGCTGCCAGCACGAAGCCGGGAAGGCAAAGCCGAGCTGGGGGAGGGCGGCCGAGAGCTGCTCTTGCAGCGACGGGGGGGGGGCACAGAAACCGGGGGCAGGGGGGACCAGCCCCGGGGGCGGGGTACCCGCCGGCCAGGGTGTGGGCAGCCGCACATGCAGCCCCGGCTCCCGTGGCTCCGAAAGCCCCAGATCGGGCGCTCGGGGACCCCCTTGGCTGCCGGCGAGGCCGGGCGCGCGGAGGAACTGCCGAGCGGCGGCGTGCGCCCTGACCCGGCGCCCCCGGGGCCGTCGGCCGGCCGCCCCACGCCGCGGCTTTGTTTTTTCCCGGTGAGGAAATGAGGCACCGGGGCCCGGACCCGGCTCCGGTCGCTGCGCAGGAAAGAAAACAACCGGTGCAAAAATAACCCCCTTGCTCTTCCCGGCCGGCCACGCGCGCCCGCGGCTCCGGCTGCAGGCAGGAGGGAGCAGGGCAGGATCCAGGGGCAGGATCGCGGGCGGCACGCGCTAGCCGCGGCCTCGCTCGCCCGCCGCCGCGACGCCGACGATAGCGAGGAGCCGGCAGCTCCCCAGCCCGGAAACGCCTCTATCTGCCAGCCCAGCCTGGCCGGCTCCGCGCAGGGCCGGGGCCCCCGGCCCGTCCCCGGGGGGGGGGGTGAGCGGGGATGGCGGCGGCGCTGGCCCAGCACCGATTTCCCTCTGCAGCGAGCCACGCAAGAAAGTAACGGAGGGGCCGAAAGTGGCCAGGCGCTCGCGCTGCCGCTCTCGAGGCGGCTGGGCTCTGCCCTGGCCCCGAGCGCACGCGGCGTCGGGCGCCCCGGGGTGCCGCGCCAGCCAAGGGCCGCGGTGCGTCACGGCCCGGCGCGCCGCCCGCTTTCATCGCCGGAGCACGCTGCTCCGCAGCCCACAATGCGGCGGCGATTACATCTGCCGGCGCGACACGGCGCGGCGGCGCGGGGCGGTCACGCTGGCTGCCTCCCGGCGGGGCAGCACGGCGGGACGCGGCTCGGCCGCGGGGGCGGCACGGCTGCACCCCAGGTGCTCTGCGGCCCGGCGAGCTGCTGGGCGCAATGGTTTCCCATCCACCCACCCCCCCACCCTCCGGGCCGGGCTCGCTGCACCCTCGCCCAGCACCGAAGCGGCCACCACGTCGCTCCGGAGGCGAGGAAAAAGCTCGCCCGGGCCTGGCGCGAGGAGGAAACGACGGTCCCCGGAGCAGCGGAGGCCGCGACGGGCGCAGGGTCGGTCTGCAGGTGCCCGGGGAAGGGGCAGGAGGGGGCTCTGCCCGCGCTGGGGGTGGCAGCGGGCAGCAGGAGCCGTGGCGGGGGACGTGTCCCCGCTGGTGCGCGGCAGCTCCCCGTCCTGCCCCCCGCTCGGGGCGCTTCTGGCTCCGCGCCGAGCGAGCCGCTCTTATCTCTGCCTCCGCTCGCCCCGGATAAGGACGGCACGTCTGGACGCGAACAGAGCCGGGCGTCCCTCCCCGCTCGGATGCTGCTTGTCACCCGGCAGCAGCAGCGCAAGGAGTTTGGTCTTTGGGAGCAGCCCGGCCGGCGGCCGGGGCGCGAACCCCACGGGGCCGGGGGCAGAGCGCACCGCCCCGCGAAGGGCTGCGCCTGGCACCGGCATCGGCACCGGCGGCCCTCCTCCTCCTCCGGCACGGCCGCCTCGGCGCCCCTTCCCTCGCCGCGAGGGCAGGGACGCGGCAGGGACGCGGCCGCAGGCCCCGGCGCTGGTTTGCCGGCGGGGAAGCGGGCGAGGGCAGGTTGCGCCGGGTGAGCGCGGGCGGCCCTTGGCCGAGCCTCGTGCAGGATGAGGTGCCGGGCGGCGGCACCGCGGCTCTCCCCGGCGGTGCCCGTCCCCAGCGCCCATCCCTCCAGGCCACGAAACCGCCTCCGGCCCCGTTTCTAATCCCAGTTACTCCAGGCCCAGAGCGGGAGTTTCAGGAGGTACCGGGAACTGGGAAGGGAAGGGGGCAGCGCAGCAATAGGGATGGGAGAGGGGCTGGCAAGGACGGGGCTCCGCRGGGGACGGCTGCCGCGCAAACAGCGCGTCCCCGGGGTCAGCGCGCAGCAGGGACGAAGCCAGCAGCACACAGCAGCGAGCCGACAGCCCCAAGTTTTCAGCTGGTTTTAATACTGCCAGAGACCCCCCCCGGATGGGGGCCGCCCGCCGCCGAGCCGCGCTGCCCCCCAGCCGTCGCGCTTCCCGGAGCGAACCCATCGCCGCCGCGGGCGCTTTGCACGCCAGCAGCTCGGGCGAGACGCGTCGCTGGCAGCGCTGCCCTTGGCGCCGGGGCCGGGGCACAAACGGCGGCGCCGCGGGCTGCCGGCAGGCCCGGGCTGTGCTCTCGTGCGCCGCGGGGACCGGCTCTCCTACCGCTATTCCCAGCTGCTCAAGCGTCGCGGGAGGCTCCCCTCCGCGCCCCCCCAAAAAGAAAAGTCAGGTTACAGAAAGATCAGCGATTGGGCTATTTGCCTACTGCATTTGGGTTACTTCACCGCTTTTTCAAGTTTTTCTCCCTCTTTCCTTCCAGCAGCAGCCGGCAGCCCCTGGCCGCCCCTTCACCACCCCCATCGCAGCAAGGTCGGGAGGGCTGGTGGCAACGCRGACACGTGGAGGAACTGGTGCTGGCACGAAGGCAACGCGAGGGGGAGCGTCTGCCTCAAGAGCGGCCAAAGGAAAGGGAAAAAACGCCCCCGAGGCGCCCGCCCCCCCCCCCGGCCGCACTGCGCCCCGGGCCTGGCGCGAGGGCACGGAGAGGATGTGGGCACGCCGTCCTCGGCAGAGCCCCAGCTGGAGCGCGGGGCCGGACCTCCGTCCGGCTGCGAGACTGGGGGTAGCCCCACAGCAAGCGCCCGCAGGGCAGGTCTGCGCCCAGGTCCCCGCGGGCGAACCTCCGCTGGGGCCTGTGGGAGCCGGGACGGGCTCTCAGCTGCCAAAAAATCCCAGAGGCGCGGGGCAGCGCCGAAGGCCCGGCAGCGCTCGCTACGTGCCGCAGCCCCAGCCCCTCTCATCACTCCCCTCGCACTATGCGGAGCTGACACCAGCAGCGTGCAGGGCCAGCGCCTGGGAAAGGGGGCTGGGGAGGCTGCCGAAGGGGTTTCAGCGCCCCTGATCGCAGCAAAGCAGGGAGCAGGAGGGAAGGTGGAGGCCGCGAGCCCCGGGGACCCGCCCTAGGCCCCCCAGAATCAGCCGACACGGTGAAGGCAGCAGACTGCCACCGGCCCTGGCTGCTCTGCTGGAAGCAGAAGCRAAAAGGGGGAGATAATTTGTTCCCAGGCTCGGCTCGAGGCTGCAGCRAAGCCCAGTTTGCAGGAGGGCATCCCACAACGAAGCCCCTTTCGCAGGAAGGGGCCTCGCCGCTGGCTYGTGGGGCGACTGGGCAGGAGGCGCCGCCGTCCCCCACCCCGGACGGCCCCATAAAGTGCAGGTCTGCAGCCCCCACRGGCAGCCCCCGTTCCGGCCGCGACTGCCGCCAAGGCAAGGCGGTGCCGGGGGGGCCAGAGCCTCCCTCCGCCTTTCTCCCGGTCGCGGCAGGGACGGAGGCGCGAGGTTGCAGCAGGAGGTGCGCGGGGAGGGCAGGGAGCGGGCACACGACGGGGAGGAGCAGTCCCGGCCTCGATCTCCGCGCCGCCCCGGGCGTCTACTCGTCGCAGCCCAGCAGCTCCACGCGCAGCGTGATGCGGTTGTGCCAGGCCACGGGCAGGATGCGGACGAAGCGGGCATAGAAGGGCACGTCAAACACGTTCTTCTTGTGCGAGTAGTTGTCGCTGTTGCCGTGGAAGATCTGCGGAGAGGCCGGGGTTAGCGTGCAAGGAGCACGGCAGGGAGCCCATGAGCCATACATATCCCTGCCCACCCCTTCCCCACGGACCAGCTGGTACCCGGGCACCCCAACCTCCCGAGAGAGCTCTCGGGGCTCCCTGCCCTCCCCGCAGCGCTGGAAGCCCCTGCCCTTCCCTGCGCACCTTGGTGCTGTTCGTCCGGCTGTCCCTGTACACGGTCCAGGACGTGCCGTTGTCGCTGTAGGCCACCTTGTAGGCTGCCACGTACTGGATGTGCCCAAAGTCGCGGGCGCCTTGCGTGACGATGCCCGTCACCTTCTTCTGGTCCCGGAGGTCGATCTGGCATAGAGACGAGGCTTGTAGCCAGCGGCGGCGCCGCGGGCTGGCCGGGCTCCTCGCAGGAGCGGCCGCCGCGCGGGGCCAGCAGAGCCCTCCCGGTGACGGCTCGCAGCGCGGAAGCCCCTTTCCCCACTGCCGAGCCGGCCCGGAGCATCCCTGGAGGCAGCCGGGATGCGCTGCCGCTCGGGGTCCCGCGTGCCTGCAGCTCGCCCAGGCATGAAAACGTGCTGCCAGGACTACGGTCCCGGGAGAGCGGAGCAACCGCTGCTGTCCTGGGCAACCCCCAGCCCCGAAGGCACAGGGACTAATAAAACACGCCGGCGAGGAAACATTTGACCCTTTAACACTTGTGGCAGCCCCCAAAGCAATTCAAAGTCAGAGCAGCTGAAAGGAGACCTTCGGCACCAGAGAGGCACAGCGCAAAGCCGGCTGCCTCTCGGGGAGGGCCCCCTCCCCGCTCCCCACCGAAGGCACTTCAACGCCTTTCGCCRAAAAGGCCAATGCGGGAACAACACGAAAAAAATCCCAACTCAAGAAAACGACTCCCAGAGAAAATGCATTTCAAAAGGGAAGAGATTCTGGCAGAGAAAATACACAGATCAGAGTCTGGCATTGGGTTATAGCTGAGATGGTTTCTATTACATTTATTGTACTCCCTGCCTTGCCACGCTGCACTATCACTACTCATGTGTCGCAGGATAAACTAGCAAATGACCTGAAAGTCTCTTATTTTAGTTTTTATTTTATATTCGTACTAGCTATATRTGTGTGTRTATAYAYATWTWTATAWAWWTRTAWAWATAYACWMTATATATAKATATAYACACACACACACATACACAAGCATGCAGTCTTCAATACAACAGCCTGACTCCATGTGTCATCATGACCCCATCAGGAGACGTTTTGATAAGCTGGTTTATTTAGGGCCAAGGAGCAGCTGCTTTTAATCATTTCCCAAATAAAATAAAAAATGGGACAAATAACTAAACTGCTTTGTCTTATTATGTCATGAAATCATGTGAAAAGTATAAAAACAGGGGAGGAAAGGAAATTGAGAAGGAAATTTCAAAACTATTTGTTTCSATTCCAGACTGAGGAGAAAAAACACAAAAGTGATTTTTTCCTGTAAAACAAAAACGTGGTGTTCTGGGCAGCCAGAGGACTTGTGTCCTTGGCACAGGTCTGGGATGGTCACCCTGGCCGGAGCTGGCGGTTACCACAGAGGTGGCACAGAGCCAGGGGTGCTGCAGCCTCAGGGTACCCCACAAATGAATGTCATGCCACCAGGGAKCAACAGCTCTTGGACCATCCGATTTGGGAAAAAAAAAAAGAAAAAAAAACACCTGGCAGAAAAAACAACCCAACCCAAAGCCTGCCGTGGCTGGCGATCAGCCGGAGCAGTCCCCCAGCCTCGCTTGCGCCGCAATCCTACGGCCCTCTGAGCCAGCACAGCAGGGAGAGGGATGGGGAAAGGGGAGGGAGGAAAAGCGTGAGGGGAAAGAGCTCCCAAATTTAGGGAATCCCCTGTAATCCCAGCTAGCGAAGAGCACTTGCAGAGCTGCTTGCCAACAGCAAGGTTCCCACTGCCACCTCCGCACACCCGGTGCTGAGAAATCAGGTCACAGAGGCAGCGAGGGATGTGTCTGGGTTCTCCTATGTCCTCCCCACCTCCGGGGAGGGCCCCGGGCGCCAGCACCCACCTGCAGCCACTCAGACTGGTCGTTGTTGAGCGCCGTCCAGGCRTTGGTTTTGCCCGTCTTGTCCAGGCGAGCGTAATGAGGGTGCCAGGTAAAGGCGTCGATGCCCCAGGTCTTGAAGACGCTGGAGGCCGTGATCTGCTGGTCAGAGATGAGGCGGGATTTCATGCCCAGAGGCTCCGAGCAACCTGCCGTGTTGAAATACACTGTAACACAACAGTTTATACACACAGTGAAAGGGAAAGAGTCCACAGCACCATCATCCCCGATCGACAGACACGGACCCCCGAACCCCAGCAGTTAGGGTCCCCGATATTCCGAGACGGATTAGCAGACACAGACAGCACCGCTTCCCAGAGCGGAGAGCAGGACCAGAGAAGGACCCAGAACGGTGCAGGGGATTCCTGAACCGCTCGCTGCTCCGGGAGGCCGGCGGCAGGACTGTGCCGGGTGAGCCAACAGTATTTTTATCCGCAAGTCATTCCTTGCCTCACAGTGCCTCCTGCTGCAGGGACTGCACCGACATCTCTGCAATGCAGCCCAAGCACAGACCGGGAAATACATTTCTAAACCCAGAGCTGGCTTGCCAAGAGGGACACACCGGCAGCCCCCGCAGCGGCAGGGAAGAGGAGGACTACCCTCCCGACAGCCGCGTGCCCCCCTCACCCAGCACGCGGCCTAGAGAGGCCGAGCGGCGTTCCCGCAGGAGGCCGCTTTCACGGATGCGGCGTGCAATGAGGAGACCTCCCCAGCCGATGTCACTGTGCTCCCAGCAGCAGCAGGATGCGGCCCAGGCTCGCGCCCCGGCCGGCCGGTCCCGGCCTGCCTGGCCCAGGCGTGCTCCCCTTCCCGCAGGGCCTCTCGCATCCGTGCTTCCCCTGAGCCGGCGTCCCGCTCGGCAGCCGGAGCGCGCCGGGGCTCCCGCGCCAAGCGCAGCCTGGGACGAGCCATGGGCAGGAATGCAGCAAGGGAAGGGGAAAGCCCAAGGGCTCACTAATCATCACTCACGGTGCCCAGAGGACTTTGATCCTCAGGCATTTTTCAAGCTCTCCCGCAGTAAAAGCAGTTGTTTCACAGCTCAGATCAGGGTGGGAGCACAACGAAAAACTCTAGCCATGAACGGGGACGGCTTAAAGGTGTTAGCAGGGCGAGCCGGTGGCATCAACGGCCTGCTCTCCCCCAAAACACCCATGGGTATTTCCAGTCATCACTAGATGCAATGAGAAAAACAACAAGCCCTCACAGGACAGAAATCCCGTGCCCCAGGGATCAGAACCGGTCACAGGGGGGATATCCCATCCTGTGTCACCTGTACCAACCCCGGACGGCCACAGGGTCAACCCCAGGAGGTGAGACTCACGTTACCTCACCTCAGTAGAAGATCTGGACTCGTCACACCCACACCCAGGCCAGCCCTGATCCAAGAGCGATCCCTGGGGAGGCGACAGTGCCCTGCACCCAGGTGCAGCCCCCGGAGGTCACAGCATGCAGCGGGCATTTACCGTTCATCTCACAGCCAATAAGCTCAAAGCGGAGGGTGCAGGCCCGGCGGCACATCACGGGGTAGATGCGGATGAACTGGGCTGTGATGGGAGGGTTGAACATGTTGGTCTGCATGGTGCCATAATCCACGTTCCCCGGGAAAACCTGCAACAGCAAACAGGGCTGAGGTCCACAAGCATCCCGCAGCCTTTTGCAGAAAAGTCCCTTGCCCATCAGATGGGCAGACTTCAAGCAAGCGTCAAGCAGCCTGGACACTCACGTTGTGCCCCGGAGGCAGCACGAGCTCGCTGCGGCCCTAACACTCTCAACCCAGCTGCACAATGCTCTGTGCTGTTCCTCACCCCACACAGCTGTGCACACAGCAACTTCCATTCCTTCCACGACACTGACTCAAAAAACAGAGACATACCTTGCTTTTTTGTTTCTTACGCAGCAAATACAGAATATAGGCAAGTCACGCTCGCGTGCATTTTTTCCACCACTGCATAGATGCAAAACTTTTCCCTTTTTTAAAAAAGCAAGGCAGATAATCCTCAACCATTCCCCGAATGCACAAAAACAATCAGGGGACACTTGCAATAAAAAAATGAGATTGAAGAGTGCCGTATTCAGTGACTACACACACCCTGAGGATCAGACACGCTGTAGCTTCATACCTGGTACAGATACAACACAGAGCCTTGTAAGCCACCAGCAGTTCCAGACCGTGCCCAATTCCTACAATGCCACAACTGCAGAGATGTTATCTCAGTGACCTAAATAAATCAGCGCTGCTTCTTTGGTTATGCTTATTATGGTCAATTAAACAGAGCCAGAGAACACTGCCTGGCACTAGAACCGTCCACGTTGTGACACTGTCATACAGTCCCTGACATGCCTTTGACCCAAGTCAAAAGCACTCTCCCAAACATGGGCACAGCTCAGGACTCAGCACACAACCACCCCCTGCGCGCACACAACACCCTTCTCCAGGAACGCAGATGTCAGCCAGCAGGGTACAGGTCTTTCTCTGCCCCTGGGCCAGAGACCAGCCCAGGCATGTCTAATTTACCAGCATGAACACAGCCCAGGAGAGTTTGAGTCTCTGTTTTTTCACCTGGTACACAGGGTGTCTGCTCCTGCATGGGCAGTACTAGTGTTTTAAGGCAGATGAGCAATGGACAGCCCATCTGAAGGATGTGCAGCATGTTCTCCAGGCATGCTGGAACCGCGATGCACAGGATGGAGGTCAGCACTGGCACGCAGAGCCCACCAGGAATAACAGCAGCAAAGCCTAGCAGGAGCTGTCACTGTGCGAGGACACTGCACGCAGCCATGCTGTGGGCTCCTATACGGTAGTGTTGTTGGTCACCACTGTGAAGCCCCTACAGTCAAGCTCTTCCAGGCAGAGAGCAGCCTGTGCTCAGGTCCCTCTGGCCGCCTCCCTCTCGCCAGTTGATGCCCACCACACGGCCTCAAGGAACACAGCCCCACGCACAGCCAGCACAGCCCACCTTGTCCGTGTCCTGCTTTTCATCCTTGCAGAAGATGAACTCCCGTCCATCCAGGCTGTAGGCCACTTTGAAGGCACGGACATACTCTGCCTGGCCCACACGGCGAGCACCTTGTGTGATGACCCCACTCAGCCTCATCTTCCTCAGCAGGTTGGCCTGCGGCAGAGAGCAGGAGCAGGACACAGTGAGGCTGGAGGTGTGCAGCACCCTGCGAGCACACCCCCTGCACCCACCAGCTGCAAGCATGGGCTCACAGTCAGCATCAGGCCTAGGAAAGGGGTTGTCTCGTCTGTCCTGCCTCGTCTGTCCTGCTATATCCTCAGTGCTAAAGCCCTCCATCCCTCTGGCCTTTGACCCTGGTCCCATGGGCTGGGAAGGGAGGAGGACTTGTGGTTTCTGTCTCCCTTCAGGGATCTCACCAGCTCTAGGGCCACAGCTGACATCCCCTGCTCACAGCAAGAGGCCACCCCATGGCAGGACACTGGCTCCATGCAGAGATTCAGCCCTTCTTTTACTGACAGAGGCAGAGCAATCCCACAAGAACAGCCCAGCCAGATCAGCACCAGCTAATGGTGGCTGCCTGCTTCACCAGTGCTCCCACGGGTACCTGGATCCATGGGCTCTTGTCGTAATTGCTGGAGGTCCAGGCGTTGACGATGCCATGATTGTTGAGGCGGGCAAGCTCCGGCCCCCAGCGCTGCAGGCCAAGGAAGCCATAGTGGACAGAGGAGGCGGAGAGCTGAGCATCGGAGATGGCCCTCCCTTCCATGCCCAGGAGAACAGCACAGCCTGGAGGGATGGGCCAAGGGAAGGCACGGTGGGGACATGAGTGTCAAGGAGGAAGACAACACAGGAGTAAAACCAGGGCGGAACCGGTCGCTCACCCAGGACTGTTTCCTCATTCTCCCCACAAAAAACTCCACTTGTCTTGAGGAAAGGCATGAAATGGAGGACAACATTAGGACCTCTCTCACGGATCTGGCTGTTCATAGAACAAAATGCCAGGCATTTCCCTCCTCAGCCTTTAGCCAAAAATCACATTATCAATCAGCACCTCTCACAGCACAGAGGTACGAAGGAGGGAAAGGGCTGCCCTGTGGCCCTCCAGAAAGGAGGCAGTGCCTTCCCAGTGATGCTCTCTCCACCACACCAAGGCTCATGGGCATCAGGCGCCAGCCAGCACACAGATACCTGCGGCTGTCTTCAGGTGGCTTTGCCTTCCAGCAAGACCTCTTTTGCACTCACTAGTGGAGGCAGACAGGACAGGATGGTGRGCAAAGGGAAGGAAAGGGATCTTTCTACATTATTGGCATCAGGGACTTACGGACGTGACAAGTCTTCCCCAAGAATGGAGAAGGGCATTTGCAGGTGTAGTCGCCATCCAGGTCTAGGCATGTGCCTCCATTTTTGCAAGGCTGGGAGTAGCACTCATTCTTGTCTAGGAGCAAAGAGAGAAGGTGGGCTCAGGAAGAGACCTCAGAGCCATTCCCTAGAGAAGAAACTCCTTGCTCAGTACTGTGTGAGGAGGAGAGAGGCACCTCCTGAGCAAGGGCCATAGCAGGATCCTTGCTGATAACAGCAGTACTGGCTGAAACTAATCCAAGAAGTGGCGTAGCTGCATCCTCTCTGACTGGAGCTGTGTGTGGAGCATATCAAGACATGCAGCTTCAGCAAGGTTAAGAGCCCATCAAGCAGACCAGGCTTTGAGGTATCCATTCTCCCATTCCTCCACGCCTTCCAGGCCACAAAGGAAGCACCATGCCCCTTCCAGTGCAGGCACAACAGGCCCCGAGGAGATGCAGAGCAAGACTCAGGCATGGTCTTGCTTGCACTAGCCTCCCATTCATATCATAGTCCTTTTCTTGTCCTTTCAACACGGTCCAAACCAGCCCCAAGCCCCTAGTACACGATGCTACCACAGCCACAGGTGCACACATCCCCAGCCTGCCCTGCAGGGCTGCCTCCAGTATCCTCCAGCCCTCTGGGGCAGAGCAGACTAAAGGGATCGTGAATCTTTGGCTTCGTCCCTCCTGGTCTCTTGAGTGTGTACTCACTGTTCTGGCAATGGATCCCATCATACCCCACAGGGCACTTGCAGATGTATTCAGTGAAGACATCCCCTCGATTAGGGACCAACTGGCACTCGCCGTTGTTGTGGCATGGATTAGGGTGGCAGGGCCCTGGGGAAGAGGAAAAAAGGAGATACAATTCTAATAGGGCACAAGTGGAAAATAAGAGCATCCAGTGGGTCTTCACTCCCCAAGGATGGGACACAGATTGTCCCAAGCAATGCAGGTCACCACGTCCCTGTTTGCACACACATTCTACACATCCAGGAGCAGGGCTGGATCCCCAGGCCAGCCATGCAGGCCACCATRAGGGCATGTTGCCATACCACAAGGCTTGTGAGGACTTAGTAGCTGCCTGCACTTCACTAAGCCGTTGTTGATATCTCCCCTGTGATGAGGGACTCAGGTCCCTCCCCAGCACCTCACCTTTCTCAGTCTCATTGCAGTCAATCCCAACGTAGCCTTCAGGGCAGATGCAGAAGAAGGGGGTCTCATTAATGCCAGTCAGGCACGTGCCTCCATTCTGACAGTGGTTGACATCGCAAAAGTCACCTGGAATCAAAACTACATGTCACTGCAAGACATCACAGAAGTGGCATCTGCCACAGCCCTGGCTGCACACACAGAGCTGGCATCAGGCCTGCCCCAGCAGGAAAGGTCCAGTCCAGCCAGCCCAGTCCAACCGCATTTACTCCTCTCCTGGGGATGTCTCAAGAAGGGGAGTGCCTGGGCAGAGCCGGGTACAGGAGCAGTGGGCTGCACCCAGGGGCCAGGCAGGACAGGCCAGCAGAGTCATGCACAGGATTGCAGATGTTCAAGAGCAAAGGTTGAGACCAGGAGCATGAGAGAGCAGTCAGAAGCTGCCCTGCCCCAGCCTCGCAACCTGCCTCCCCATCTCTCCCATGTTCTGCTTCTGTCAGGGTTATGGAAATGCCATGAATTGACCCTGCTGGCTCAGAAAGAAGTTGGTTTGATGGAGTCTGGACATCACACCAAAGCCCAGGGAAGTCCCAGGTCTTTCAGTGCACCAAATGTTTTAGCTGCTCTTTTGGGAAGCAGGGGTTGGCCAGGCTGGGGCACACTCAGGAGTGAGCAGTACAGGATTATTGTAAGGAATCAGGCTGGTCACGTTGATGGGTTTTGCTGAAGAAAGTATTTGCGGGGAGACAAAAAAAACATTGTAGGGGGAACCCACGTGCCTCGGCTCAAAGATTCTTGGGACAGGAAAAGAGTATGGGCTCTACTCATGCATGGTAACACCCTGCCTCAAGAAAACCTTTCCAGCCTGAACAAACTCTCAAATACATCCTGTCTCAGTTTGCCACGTACCTGAGAAATGCCCTTATGAGGGGCTTTCAGAGAGTGCAGGGGAGCAAACACTCACAGGACCCATTTCTTGGTGAGACCAGTCTGCCCAGTGTTATCTTCAACATTCTCTAAGCAACTTCCAGGGAGCAGCCCTGGCCGACAGGACAGGTCCCCCCAGTGCCGCTGGTGGGACTGGGGCTGGCCTGTCCTCCCTGTCTATGCACCCACTTTCAAGGTCAAGAGCAGATTCTCTTATTAACCTTCTGCTCCCTTCTCCTGTGATCACCCAGACTTTAAGAGATTCCTCCCACCACTGGTTTACTCTACCCAAACAGCTGCAAGATGGCAAAACCCTCTCCATAAGCCTAAACCTGATTCCCCACAGACCTGGCTGAAAGTCTTAATAACTCCTCACCAAGCACTGGGACAGCACATCTCCTGATGTTAGGCTCTTCTCTGCCATGTTGGAGGAGTTGCAGCAAGGGCTGAACTCAGGCGAACAGAAATAACCCCCCACCACCTGCATACCCGGGAGACGGTGGAAGTTGATGAGCTGCAGGCTTGCTGCCTGGACCCACACCAAACAGTAAGGCTCTCATTCGCCTAAGCTACTACTCAGAAAGCTCCTACTCATTAGTCTTTTAATAGCAGGGCTCCTTCAAGTTAATCCTCCTCTTCCTGATGTTCTGTATCTGTAGGGTATGCACTGGTGACAGATAGGCCAGGCAGGGCCCCCTGTTAAATGAGGGTTTCCAAAAAGATGCTGGGGTTGCCTCAGCCCAGCCTGAGGAGGCAAAAAAACTTGGGCACCAGTTCAAACTGCTGGCTGCACTGCCCAGCCTGTTCTGCATGACCTCATGCTCCATCAATGCGCTGCCATGAGCTACCGCGCGGGAGGAGCGAGCTCATGCTGATAGCATGGGCATGCCTCTGCCCCACACTCCTCCACAGGTCCCAAGCACATCCAGGGGCTCCATCCCGAGGATCCCGGCCAGCTGCTGGCCAAGGCCCTCTGCACAGAGCTGCTTCTGTACAGCAGCAGGAGCTGTCTGCTCCCAGAGGCACGGAGGCCGAGCAAATGTGCTCCCCAGCATCTGCCGCTATGCTGCTTCCAGCACAGGAGTTTCTGGGGTTGGGACATGGAGGCAGGAGCATAGGCTGTAAATCCCTCTGCATTTCTTCCCAGGGTTGGCCCAGCAGGGGTACCAGCATAAGCTTTGCATTTTCACTGTCCCAAGTAACCGGACTGCCTCTTACGCCCTCTCAGGAATAATTTCTTGTATGATGGGTCTCACTAGCCAGCCCCACATCTAGCAGAAAGGCACTTGGGTCACATTTTCCACTGCGGCAAGTAGTTTTGGATGTCCCATTTCTTGGATGTTTCGGGTCTGGTGTCAGAGCAGTTCAGTATCTCCATCCTCCCCCCACATGCACCTCWCCAGTCAGGGGCAGAGCTGTCACAGGCTGGACAGTCAGAAACCAAGGCAACAACGAGCAGCCACGGTTTTTGGAAATGTTTGCTTATATGAACCCACAGGCTGGCCGGAAGGCAAAAATAACATCCTCTGAAAACCGTCAGGGCTTGTCCCTGCAGGGCCGGGGGAGGTCGGGTCAAGCCTGCCTCTGTGGGGCAAAACGGGAACCTCTCCCCATGGAGAGCAAACACAGACAGAGCCTTCCTCCCCAGCACACCTCCTCACTGCCCTTTGTCCCCTGGCCCCGGGCCTGCACTTGGGTTTTGCTTTCCTTTTWCTGTTCCTTTTGGGGTGACCCACAGATTCCCCAACTACGGCCCACTGGGTGATGGAGTTGTGAGTTCTCCCGGGGCTCCCTCGGCCGTGCCAGCTCCTGGTGCCTGGCGTGCTGTGTCAGCCCATCCCAGGGAAGCTGTTTACATCTTGGGCTGGGTTATCTAAGCCTGAAAGCACGGGACAGCCTCGCTGAGTTATTCCCAGCTTGGGAGTAAGGACAGGCAGATCCAAGCTGCACTGTCCTGTCGGCC
The DNA here is from genome assembly GCF_003343005.1 of Rhea americana. Lineage (NCBI taxonomy): Eukaryota > Metazoa > Chordata > Aves > Rheiformes > Rheidae > Rhea > Rhea americana. The sequence goes on from NW_028186401.1 coordinate 5,899,847, forward strand.
AGCCCCTCTGCTCCTGGGGGGGGGGCACTCTGGGGGCTGCACCCTAGCACCCCCAGCCCTCTACCTCGGATCCCCTCGCCCGGGTCCTCAGCGCTCTTTGCCTCTTACCCCGGATCCCTTCGCCCTGCACTTCGGATCCCCTCACCTGGGACCCGGTGTCCCCTGCCTTGCACCTCGTTCCCTTCGCCGTGCACCGCGGATCTCCTGCACCACGGCACCTTACAGCCCTGCACCCGGCTCCCCTCGCTCTGCACCCGGCTCCCCTCGCTCTGCACCCCGCCTCCCCTCGCTCTGCACCCCGCCTCCCCTCGCTCTGCACCCCCGCTCGCCCGCAGCCCGACTCACCGGCCGCGGTCAACAGCAGCGACAGCCCCAGCCCCAGGGACAGCAGCGCCCGCCACGGCCTCGCCAC
>NW_028186401.1:5900767-5915050 GCF_003343005.1 Rhea americana
AGAGGAGGCACCGGGACAGGCTGGTCGCGAGCATCTTCCCGACCCTGGCAGCGCCCACGGCCCGTGCCCCTCGCTGGCTGCCKCGTGCCAGCTGGCTGGGGATGTGCCCAGGGCTGCCAGCCCTCGGCAGGAGGAAGGACCTTTGCACAGCCTGAAACTCCTTTTTCTCTCCCTGCGAGGGGTGAAAGCAGGAAAGGGCTTCACTACTCCTCCAAGCTGGGGCAAACTGCTCAGGCACATCTGCTCYCCAGCCCTCCTGGCACAGCGGGGAGGGATGCTGCAACCCAGAGCACTGCCACGCACAAACAGCGCCTGGCATGCCAGCGGCACAGGGCTATCTGCAAGGAGAGCWGCATCTCCTAACCAGCCTGGGGGCAAGCAGCTTGCAGCAAGGTTGGGTTTGTGGCTGTTGGAAGAGCTGCGCAGCAAGATGCTGTGAGCAGAGCTAAGAGGGGACCCACAGCTCTCTACCAAAAGCAAAACACTACATATCTGTTGGGTCAGTCCCCAAAAGCTCCCCTTTGAGTTGTGTCCATTTTGGCCTCCAGGCCCCAAGGGAGTCTACTCCGGAGGGCTGGCAGCAGAAAAACCCAGCCATGCTCTTGAGAAGAGCCAGTGCCAGGTGAGGAGCCTTGGATCACAGAAACTGTTGCGCTAAAGCATGTGCAGCTAAGTTCATATTCAACAGCAAAGGGGACAGGAAACCATGCAGCAAATGAATGTAAGATAATTTGCCTCCCCACTGGAAATCTCCTAAGCCCTCCTCCTAAATATACAGTTGATTTTATCTCTTCTTGCAAAACCTTCCATTTTAGTATTAACTAATCTATCTCAGATATTCCTGTTGCTCATAGTTAAATGTTGACTCTCAGTGTTGCTACATTTCTGGTTTTGGCAACATGGCAACCCCAGAAGGCAGCGAGTGCCACAGTCCAAACATGCACTGCGAGCTTTGTTCAGTCTTTCCACCTCATTTTCCATCTCTGCTCAAGCATCCAACTACCAGTTTTCTTGGACAAAATCAGTCAATCCCTGCAGAAGCACTTAGGGCAGTGACAACCTCAAGGACTGACCTGTGGGCCAGGTCTAGCCATCCCAGCAGAGCAGTGTGACAGTTATTTGTGGGGCTGGTTATGAGGTTGTCTTCCTTGCCCCTGTCTAGCTGCAGTCTGATCCCTGTGTGGTTTATGAGGTGYGGCCAAGGCCCCTCCCCAAACGCTGCCCATCTCCCAGGGGACCTGCTGTCTCCCCAGCTCTGCAGAGCAGAACATGGAGCAAGCTTGCCCACACCAGTGAATAAATCCATTAACTTATCCCCAAACCAGAAGGGCAGAAAGAACACAGCGAGCTGGTCCCATATTGTCCGGTCAGATCCTCCATCCTCATTGCTGGTTATTTCCTTCTGTTAGCGTCAACAGAAGCTAATGCCAGAAGGTATTCAACTCCAGCTAATGGAGAGACAACTAGAAAGGAGGGAGTGAACAAGGCACAGCATTGCTTTCAAGTAACYCTTCCACCTCAGGGTAATTGCTGTTGTTGTGTTCAGCGGAAAACAAGGTCAGGAAGAGCAGCAAGCAGGGAAAGATTCCCAGGACTGTGCACAGGCAGCTAGGGCAAGGGTGTTTGTTTTGCATTTTGAGGGGCTACTGCCTGGATTYGTGTCAGAGAGGATGCAAGACCCAGAGGGACCTTCACAAAAATAAGCAGTCTCTAAAAACAGAAAGCAGAATATTTTCCTTCTGTCCCTAGAGGCATACATGCCRATGTCCCTGGTAATGTGCATGGGAAGGGATATTAAAAACTAAGACGTGGAAGCTAGGCTGAGCTATGTTCTACTCAGAAACTCAGTCTCCTGGCGGCACCAATAGCTCTTTAAATGGAGACCTGCAAAAGAATGAGGGATCCCAGGACAGCTAGGAAATTTGAGCTGAGAAGATCCCATGTTGTCCTAGCTGAAAGAGGTAAAATCTTGCTGCAAGAGACACAAGAGAGAGAAAAACAACCTGTTAAACACAAGGAAGCAGCAATGAATGGAGAGAGCCCTCACAAGCGTTACACCACACCCGGGTTTCATATAGCCGCCAAGTTTTTGCAAGGGATGGCTCTACTTAAAAGAGTTTGGTAGGTCGAAGGTCAGGGATAATTTCACTCCCTTCTGCAGGGACTATTTAGACCTAGCAAGATTTACCACTGGGCTTGGTTTCTGCTGCATGAAGGTCTGCCAGGCCAAACTATGCTGTAACTCTTTCCAAGCCGTGCTGATAGCCAAGATCCTGAGTCCCATGGGTAGGGTGATAAAGAGGAAAATATGTGATGGGGCTGCATGTTTCTGGGATACAATCCTCTTTATTTCCCAGCTTATACAAAGTTGTTGTCCCTTGAAGGAGGGAACTGAACAATGCATGGCCTTCCTCTTGCTCAAGTCTAAAGCCCCCTTCAGCGAGCTCTCAGACCATAAAGCACTCTAGGTTTTGTCTCGCGGACACTGTGTTTGCAATGACTGCTCTGTTATCTCTGTGGTTTTGTGCTCCTCCTCTCCACTCCCTCTCTTGCACAGACTCTCACCTCTGATCCACAGGATCTCTCCCCACATCAGAGAGCAAGGACCCCTCCACGACCAACTCCCACTCAGCTCTTGCACAGATCTTTATTTGTGTGGCAGCCCCTATTGTTTCACCTATCTGTTCCATAAAGAAGCTCAATAGTTCAGGTTTATCTTGAAAGAAAGGCAGTCATTACACCCAGGAGGGACTCAACACTCCCATAATCCTCCCTATGACATGGTTTTCTTCCCTCACCCCACTCTGTTTTAAAAAGACAAGAGTCTGTTTCAGAGCTTGAGAGCTCCATCCCCTCCGGGCATACGTCTTTCTCAGGGCGGCTCCACACTAAATTGTGGTTCTGGCCACAGTCCGGGTCCCAGGAAGGTTTCCTGCCCCATAGGATTAAGCCTCCCATACTGCCACCCGTGCCACACACGTGTCTCTTACTCCAAATGGGGAGGGGAGGCTGTCTGTCTGCAGCACTGCCTCAGAGGATTAAGCCCAAGTCTGCTCCTAATCTTTCTAACAGGATAACCAAGCTCTCATTGCCAGTATCTCTAAGCAGTCACCTCCTATGGCCCTATTTGCCTGATGTAGTCATTGCCAGCTCATGGTTTCTGACGGCTGCAGAATATATCCAAGGGTCAGGACAATCCTCACACAAGGCTTGACTCTTCTGTTTCTATTCTGAAAAAAAGAGCTTCTTAAATTCTCTGCCCCTTCCACCAAAAGCRCCATAGTTTCTCTAAATTAAGGCTTCACAGAGATGCTAGGTACCAGGAATTTCAAGACTGAAGAAGTTTTTAAAGAAACCTAGACACTGAATATCCTCAGGGCACAGAAAGCTCTTTATATCTATCAAGTTCCCTTCAGGGTATGTAAAAGCATGTGATTTAAAAGGAAGAAAGCAAGGGGCAGCACATTCCCCCAGTTTTGCTCCATTCCCACTACTGATTGTTTCAGAGCTCAGATGAGATCCCAGCCAGTTTAACTTAAAATCCTTTGCTCTAACCTCAATAAACAAGATTATATCCAGATTARAGCTGATGTGTCTGTGTAAGGTGCTTACTATAAGCACCTTTATATAACTCCCTTTTCTGAATTTGAGTGCTGTATCTCTAAGAAAAAAAGGTGTTGCTTTTCACCTCCATTTTACAAATGGGGAATCAAGGTCTGCAGGGGCTCGGGGGAAGGGCAGATCTCCTCTTACTTTGCCCATCTGCAAGGTAGGCATGTGGGCTTAGCCTCTTGCACACACATCCTCAGCAGTCAATGGCAAGAAAATTATTTCCAAAGGTCATTCATGTCTGCTGCAGGAGGAATTACCCTGGGAAATACCTGTCTCTCCATTCATGACAGGTAAGCACAGACTAGCCAAGACAAAAGCAACTGTTGGTGGTTCCAGTTTGGTGAGGTCAATCTCTCATAGAGTTGTCCAGGAAGGAAAGAGCAGAGCCCACATCCCAGACTTGTATTGCCCCACTCTAGTCTGGTGGTTGAAAGCACCAACCCTACAACAAGAACTGACACTCAGTGGTACACCATAATGCACAATCGAAACTGGTTATTGATTAGCAGCGGTGAGTGGCCCAAACATGCTCAAACACAGAGCAGATGCCACAGGCAGATATGCTGTGGCTCTTTTCTTGTTTTTAAGGAAGCTTTCAGCAAGCTTCTGCCTTGACACAAAACACTAAATTGTTTTCTCRATAACTTTATCCTCAAGGTTCCTGATAACTGAGGGTTTCCTGGTAAGGGACAGATCCTCATCCTCTTGTTAGGTACGTAAGAGCCCTTCTTTCTCAAACCATTCATCTAACGCACGTGCCTCCAGATTACACCAGATCAAAGGTTTTTCTACCCTTTTGAGAAGAATGTAGGGCCCAAGACATGCTTTCAATCTGATTAAACATCCAGGGCCTCATAGAGCTATATGATTACTAACAGTAAGAATGAACTCTAATGCGCTGGCCCAAGGGTTTTCAAGGAGCCCAGAACCTGTCTTACCGGCTAAATAAGAAGAGGCAGATTGCTCGTTACAGCATGCTCCCCTTCGCACTCTCCTCCCTCCATCCCTCCCTCCCGTCCGTGCCAAGGAGAGGCGCTGCCTAGGCCTTGGCCTTATTAATTTGTGAAGTTCCCTTTTGATCTCTGTAWCTTGGAGCGTAATTAGAAGGTGCCTCAGCCCCCCTGTCTGTGCCTCCCACTTGCTCTGATCTCCCAGAACCTGGTAGGTAAGCTGAGATTTGCCACAGCTCTGAGATCTGTTTATTCCTGAAGAGAGACATATTTGGGGCCTTTTAAGTTACATTTAAGTAGCCACATCTGTGGCTGGTTGTAGCTGGAGAACATATGCTGTTCAGAYCCCTGCACACCTGCCCTCTCTGGCACACACACCTGACCTTGCAGGGGGGGCATCTAGGGCGATCAGACCTCAAACCTGGTTCCTCATTGCTTTGTTTTCTGGAACCCAAAGTGGCTCTTGGAGGCCTCCTGGAGCTAGTTATGTCCCTATGTCAGGTAGCTGTTGACTGCTGATGCAGTCTGAGGGCATGACATTCCCCCCCAGCCCACCTCACAGCCCACCTCACAGCCATCCCACGCTGCCGGGGGGGAGGCACAGCGTCCTGGCAGGGGGCTGCTGTAGCACCTCTGCCCTGAGGGGCAATTTTTGCAAGCTATGGGCCTGATGCCTTCAGCAGGAACACGTCTGAAAGCTAATGCAGGGGTTCTGACGCAGAGGAACAGCTGTGTAGGGCCGCCCCAGAGACCAGGCACAGCCTCCCATGTGATTACAAGCTGTGTTCCTGTCACAGATAGATCCTGGCATCTCTGGCACGTGGTTTGAAGCTCCTTCCCAGCCACTTCCTGCCTCTTGGGCTGCAGCCTCCAGAGCCACAAGGGAAACCACAGCAGGAGCTCACTTGGCACTGAGAACTCTGTCCAGGAGAGCCGGTTCAGCCGCTCAGTTACTTCTCTTCTATGACTCCTCCTTTCCTCAAAAGGAAATGAAAACAAATTCCAAGCCAGATGTGTCCTCAATGAAACCCATGTGTGAGCCATGGTCAAGGCCTGAATGGGGGCTGCTGCTTGTCCAGGGACCTGCTATACAGTGAACAGGAAGATGAGTGCGCATAGCCCACCCAGGGCTATGTCAGTGTGCACCCAAGGGGACACGAAGCCTGAGCATGACACACTGCAGGACTGCCAGGGAGGCTGCGTCCTTGCCAAGTGCTCTGCTCACAGCTCAGAGGGCTGGTGACTCTACAGATTCCACCTGGGTCTGCGCTGTGTCTTACCTCATCAGATATCAACAGTCTTATCTCAACAGTTCCCATGTGGGAAATCGGCTGATAGTTCCGCAAATCCAGTTTCAAGCAGCTAACACATGGTTTTGAGCAGCAAAAGCCTYCTTTGCAGCAATGAGAGTGTCCTGAGAGGCAGGAGTATCCACCCATCCCCTGGCTCCTTCATAAATTTGCTTCAGAGGAGATTTCCTAGAGTTCAGTTTTGTATCAGACCCTTGTAAAGTCTCCCAAGCAAGAAGGCATTTCTCCCTCTCTGCCAGGAATTTTATACTAACATAYTTTTAAGACATTCATTCTATTAGTCATACCCCATGTGTTCTCTGCAATCATCCCTCCTTCTCTGTGGGAACTCCCACCACACCAATTATCTTGTCCAGCCTCCGTTGGTGGCTTTATAAGGACTCTGGAAGCTGTAATTCCTGCTGCAGTAGGTRTGACACTGGGAGAGCACCCCAGCACTTATGGCATCTACTTCAGATGTGCCCATGTCAGTCATCACAGCAGCTGGACTGCACTGGGAGAACAGTGTGAGGAGAAACAACTGAAAAAAAGCAACTCATTCCATCAGGCAGCCAGTCCCAGCCAGCTTCTATTCCCTTGGAAATGTTTTTCTTACTCTCCTTGCCATAGTGACAGGAGATGTCATAGTATCTTGAGAGAAACATTTCTGGCCAAGATATGGATTTGCCTTCTGCCTTCAAAACTCCTTTAGGCATTTTTGTGTTGCTGTTCACTCCTTGCCATCCTGCCCCCCAGCCCATTAAATACTGCCTGTAAATCCCAAGTATTCTGCATCCTCATGATAGCTCTTGAAGGAGCTCCAGTGCTGATTCCCCAGCTCTCCTCAGCTTGCAGTGGGCTGCTGCCCTGACAGCCCTCCTGTGGTAAAATCAGTGAGTCTCACTGGAGATGTCCAGAACAGATACAGAGAGCTAAATAAAATGCGTTTCACAAGCACTTGTCAGCTGCTAATGGTGCTTCACTTCCCCCAGAATATTCCCTGCCTTGACGTTCTGGGACAGGTTTTTTTCTGTCTTTGCCTTTTAACTGTACACTGCCTCGTGGTTAGCAGCCTCAGCACTAGCAGCCTCGGCACTGGGGAGGAAGGAGGAAACACTATGGATACAGAATGACCTCACCTCCTCTCCAGGCAGCCATGAACTGAGTGCCAGCACTTCCTTCAGAGCAAGTGGTGGGGCCAGCACAGCTCTTAGAGGCTTGTGTGATAACCTCTCATGTCCARTTGGGGATGCTTGTTTCCAGTCTCTGATAAATCACCTAAGGCCGAAGGAGGAAAATGGGAAGGTCATCTAAATCTAGGCCTGATCTGGTTCATTTTCATTCAGTGTAAAACATTCACTATGTTTTACAGATGCTTCTCACCGTAAAAGAAGGCCAGCACCTCCTCATCTCCTAAAAGTGGGCGCAGTCCCTTCAGGGTTGATGTGAAATGAAGTTTCTTCATGGTTTTCCTCTTCCTTCCTCATGTCAGTATCTCCTCCTGGTTTTGGAACGTTACCTTCTGAGATACCTAGTAACGTACGGAAGCATCTACTTGTGCTTCCTCCTCTTCTAGCTATTTAYGCACATTTGCATTGCTTGTTGCAGACAGTCAGGTAGACCAGATCTGCCTGCCATGAGGACAGCAACCCCACAACCACAGCTTCGAGGTAGCAGGTRTGTGTTTTGAAGAGCACATGCAGCTTGACACTAGTAGCCATGTTTGCTCTYGTTGCCAATGGTTAGCTGGGGAGCAGGAATGTACTCGGAAGGCAGGCTAGAACACGACATGTTTTTGCCTGACCTTGCAGCTACCTGTCAGCTGCTGTACAAACAGATCCCTGTCTCTCATGCCCCCTTGCCTTTTCTGCCTCTCTGGTTCCACTTTTTGCTGAGCTCCAAGATCAGCCACACCTCAGCTAGGTAAACACGAGCTCATTCTACCCCATCAGCTAAATGCTTTTCAGCCTTAGCCACTGCAAGACTCAGAGAGATGGCACAGAGCAAGAAGAGCTCCTTGATTTTTCTCCCAAGCAAATCTCACTTTTCATTATTAACACATCTACAGCCCTTAAAAGGACACAGCAGATGATGTGATCCTCTGGTTTCAATCTCTATTTTCTTTCTTCATTCTTCTATTCTCTATTTGTTTTGTTCCTCTTTCAGCTTCCTATCTTCTTTTTTGTTCCTCATTTTCTCACTCTTGTGTCTTTCTTTCCTTTTTGTTTTTCTATTCATTTTTTTAATATTTCTTCCATTCTTCTGTTTCTTCTTTCTCATCTGCTTCCCACCCAAATCTCGGGACACTTCTGAGTAACACTTGCCAGCTCCTGAAATGCAAATAGTCTGGCTGTCTCCAGGCCACATCCTCAGAGCACAACCCAGCAAGAACTCCCCACGTGCTGTAATGCATCTCACAACCCTGAAACCACACAGCCCTATCCTGAAGAAACCCACCCTTTCTGTGCTGAAATACATCATCTTCTGGGTGCTAACTCATGAGCACRATGCAGCAGATACTTTATCACAAAAAAAAACCTTAAAGACTGTTAGTAACTACAGCCAGCCAGCACCTTGTTCTCCCCCCTACCTCAAAGATCTCTCTTGAAAAYTCTTTTATCTGCCTTTGAAGAGATGCTGAGTGGGGAGGGAGAAGGACACCCATTCCCTGCAGCATAGCACCCTCTAGCCTCCACTGGGGCAGCAGCTTCTGCTAATCAGGAAGCAGGACTGTGCCTCCTCCAAGCCCTGCACCGGTCCCTATCCATCCAGCCCTGTGCCAGTGCAGCAAAATCCTCCTGCAGCATTACTAGCATGTGGGTCAGAAGTGATGCAAATGGTGGATTTCATGGGATCTTCTTGATCAGGATCTTAAAGATGCAGCTAATCTGTTCTGAATAGACATGTGGTAGATCAGATGTCATTTCTGAGTGGCTGAGACACCAGCTTTGCAAGGTAGAGCATGGAATGAGCAGATACATTGTCAGCTTGCAATGTGGTGGTTATGCAGTGTCAGCTGTGGTGTTTATTTCCTCCAGCCCAAGCATTAATTTAACTCAGTGGTACAGGCATGATTTTCAAAAGGGTAATGCTGCCCTCACAAAGCCAGGTAAGGCTAGCTGGAAAAGTGATACGGGTTCAATGATGGTAGTCGCTTTGCAGATGCTGTCTTTTCCCGGAAAGCTGTTCTGCTCCCTACCAGGTCCTTGTGCATGGGAAGCAGGGAGGGGTCATTCCCAGTTCACCTCCGAACATGGCAGCAGCACCTGGCTGTGATTGCCAGTGTAACCCCCAAAAACATCTGGCAGATCAAAGTGTTCCTTCTTCTGGAGTAGCCTTCATCCTGGCCAGCCCACTGCTCCTTGCTGCCTCTCCCAATCTGCCTAATCCCCAAATCATGYTCCCTTGTTCCCCACCAGTCTCACACAAACTCACTGCCTCACATGAGAATCAAACCTGTTTCCATTTACTGCTGCTTTCTTTCTACACTTCCACCAGAGCTCTGGCTCTTTGCACTCTAACACCACCACTTTTTACCCCAACCCATAACCATAACCTTATTCTTTGTATTCACCCTCATCCACACACAGTCATGTGCTCCCTACTTCTCAGACCTATCCCAATTCCCACTGTTTTGGCACGAGGCAGTGCCTCTCACCCCCACTCACTTCACTTCCATAAATACTGCTATCTGGGATGAGTCTCTTCCCCATTCCTGAAGCAGAGGGGCCGTGTAGTCCTACCACTTTGTTCACTGAGCTTTTCCGTTTGCAACCTTTGGCTTATTCTTCTTATTCACCACTACTTATATGGCAACTTTTCCAGAGAAAACATTTCATGAAAGAGTCATTGAAAGAATGTGGCTTCAGCAGGCTCTCTCACTGGCTTTCTGAGGCTGGATAGTCATAATCATGCCAAATTTCAACCACAGGAACACAGTATAATGGCAAACRTCAAGACAGGCCACTCAGAATTAAACAGAAGACAAACAGTGTTCCTTACTCAGTATGACATCTTGGAAATACTCCAGGAGAAGCTCAWAACCTCCTTGACTTTACTACATTCGTTCCAATCCCTCCTGCTTTCCACTGATAGCTCCTCTGCCTGCTCTCTCATCCAGACCCCCTGTCTATAGCCCCTCACATGTGCAGACTGCCTCTGGGACACGCAGCACTCTAAAACACAACTGACACCTATATCTGTGCCTTGACTTATCTAAATGTGTAATGAAGGGGCAGAAAGGGGCTCTGACAGAACAAGAGGTGGTATCATAGGTGGGTCCTGTTGGGAACAGACGGAAAACAGCTGGGGCACTGTGAGATCTCATGTGCATTCGAGGTCTAAGGACCAGTGGCAGGGTGGTTRAAGTGACAGTGTGTGTTATACTCTGCCCAGGTCTGTGGGATATCTGTCTGTGTGGGGTTTAGGAATTTCACCTAACCAGACTCCCTGCTAAATTCAGGAGTATCGTGGCATGGATTCATCACAAGGAAATAAAGTAGGATCCTTAGAAGTTACAAAAACAAAAACGAACGAACAAAAAAAATTTTCCCCTGCAATGCTGAGGCTGCTTGTGGAGACAGGCAGGGTTARAGAGCCAAGGAGCAGCCAGCAACAGGATCTAGGCCCTTTCCTCCCCAGAGCGCAAGACTCAGGAGCACTACTGATGCCAGGAAAACTCTTTTCAGGTGCCTCTTCCTCCAGCCAGCAGCTGTGGCTGGACATGGGGTAAAAGGAGTGACCTTGTGGTTGGGAACTTGGGGACAGAACGGGCTGAGCAGAGCCTGTGAGATGCTCAGCTCAGTAGCATCTCTCTTGGCCTGGAATAATTGAAGAATGCAACAGCCAATCTGCTCTGAAACGACCAGTGACCTTCCCTGTATTAGCAGGCAGAAAAACAYAAAAAGGAGAGCCAGAAAGTCTCTGGCAGCTGGGTAGCAGAAGAAATGACTTCAGCCATAACAACAGATCAGGGGTCTCTGGTCTAAAAGTGGACAGAAAGGTGGAAAGCAGTAACCCAGTAGGGCCGAGGTTAGTCAGAAAGGTTTATAGTTAGGAATTATCTAGTGTGCTAAATAAGACCAGTGCAGAAGCTTTTGGGGAGGGCAGCAGAGCTGAAAGTTGGCAATGAACAGCTGAATGAGTACATGATGGAAAAATACTGAGCAGGTGGGCCATGTGCCACCTCCACGGCTGGTTTGTGTGATGCAGCCATTCTCTCATCCCTGGTATTTGTTTTCTTACATTGTCAGCTCCTTAGGACAGACGCTGGTCTATTTAGAGATCTGCAAAGTGCCCATTAGGCTTTTAGACACCATTTTCAGAAAATACATAAGAGTCCAAAGAGCACTGCAAATCCAGATCCAGCAGGCTCTCAAACACCACAGTTCTGCAGCCTGCAAGCCAATACCTCTCCGGCACTGCAGGGAAGGCAGAACAGGCAAAGAGGAAAATTCATTGCCTTTATTTCCATCTATAAAGCATTTTTGTCCTCACGTGTCACTAACAGGCACTACGCATATTTTGAGCTGGCAATCAAGCCCTGTCATAAGAGATGTTTTCCCTTTTGCTCCTGCTACACTGGCAGAGATCAACACCGCAATGTTTCCTCCAGCAAAAAGRAAGGTTTCCTAAGAGGTGCAAAGTCCCTGGAAGTCATTCAGTGCACAGTAAGTTTGCTGAGCAGGAGAAAAGCTGGGCAAGAGGAGATAAAGCAGAAAAAGAATTAGTTCCTTGTGGCAGCAACAGCCAAGAAAGGGATGTAGAGAATAAAAGGTGCCAATGTCACCAAGTGGTTGCATAGCTGTGTCTCAGGCTGATCCAGCACTGCACCCAGTTCTCTCTGCCTGRCACCTTTTACATTGCCGGGTTTTAGAAGGTGAAATTATAATCAGCCTTTTATGGTTCTAGTGTACAGAGGTAAATGTCTGCCCAAAGCACAAGGCAAAGCTATGTGTTTTTCCAGTACCTTCAGCTTCCAGTGCATGTATTTTGCCTTTTTTGCAGTATCCATACCAATCACAGAGGGATCCCCTTGCCTCCAAAGCACCAGTGTGTTTCTGGATGCCCCCCCCCCCCACACACACACACACACACTTCTGCGCAGAAACATCAGTCTGAAACTGCTGGGCTGGAGTGGCCAAATCCTTCCTATGAGGCAAGCAGGCTGGAAATGAAATTCGGCTCTTCCCAGCACTTTTCATTTATGGGATGGTTTAGGCTACTGCTCAGATGGCATTTCCTGAGCATGAGCTGTTTGCTGTGAGTGGTACAGACTCACTCCTGGCTCCTGGCCAGAGCACTCCACCTACTGCACACACCACTGCTCCCAACACGCACAAGCCGTGTCATGCTAATCATCAGATGGGTTTGGCCCTAGAAACGTCAGCTCCCTGCACACTCAGAGGGAGGACAGTTTCCTTTACAAGCCAAAACTCAAGAGGCTGTTTTAATAGCCCGCAGCCTGGTTTGCGCTCACAAACACACATGCTCACTCCCAGCCATTTCTGCTCCTGCACCAGAAGGTATAGCTGAACCCCCCTGTCGTTGTTCTCTGTAACAGGGAGCAAAACTCCCACTAACTTTCACTAAATTCCTTCTTCCCTTTCTGGAGATGCAGCACTTTCTCCACCCCTTTCCTTCTTCATGCAGTAACCTTGAAAGCTCAGCAGTTTGGATTCCACTACCATATCCACCTGGAAATTGGTACTGTTACCTATTCAATTTTATTCTACTGTAGTTCTCAGATCTCAGCCCTCACTGAAATATGTATTCTAGTATGAAAAACTGCCATAGGTCTTTTTCCCCCCTCCTGGCAAGAAAGGTGCAGCTAAGTGTTTTRTTTGGTTTGCCACATGACATGGGCCAGACATGGTAAAGACAGCACCCTTCTAAACACCTGAGCTTCTTTCAGGTCACAGAAGTCTCCAACAGCCTCAAGAATTTAAAGTAAAGAACTTGCCTAGAGCTTCAATATTGTTTTGCAGAATTTTCCTGCAGTTTGCCTGTGTCTAGAATAAACAACCATGTTACAACTGGAATCAGTTCAATTGCAATTACCAACCAAACATGTTCTTCAAATGCTTTGATAAGAGGCTAATACAGGAAGTGCATATAGTAAGCCTATCATGTACCTTGATCGTAAGCATAACTCAGCTATATCCAGACATACCAACCCTTGACCCAGCAGGGTCACCAGTGAGTTTAATAACTTGGCTGACCAAGTGCTATCAGCTCGTATCTGTAGTGTGAAGAGACACGATGAGAGCTGGCTGTGGGAGTGTGGTTTTCTGTTCTGACATTTTCATGCTCTGTCCTTCCTCAGAGCTCTCATCTTTTCAGTGACTCAGGCTATGGAAGTTAGTCATCCGTGTAGATATACAACCCTCTGGAAAATGTGACTTGCTCCTTGAGAGCTTTCTCTACGTAGGAAGCTCCAACTCCCAGTAAACAACAGAAAATAAAATGTCTGCGATTAGGGAAAGGATTTTTCCATCCAGTTATATAAAGTGACCATTAACATAGCCAGATGATACTAGGAATACAACACGTGGTGCTTTTGGGATACTACCAGAAAAGGAAGTTTACAAACATCACATTGCAGACCTTTTTATTTTAAGTGTTGTTTGTTTTCCTCCAGTGCTTCCAGACCTGCAAGGTCTGCTTATCAAGAGCACGTTTTGCTGTCCCTGTTACATGTCGCACCCGCTGCGAGGAGCCAGATGGGCCCCTCTGCACCTTGCCCAGGGCCAGAGGCATGTCCTGCCCGCTCCTGCGGAGAACCCAGACTCCAGCTYGCAGCCCAGCACCAGGCTCACGACRCCCAAGTAATATCAGTGCGTCAGCGCCAACAAGGCTTCCGAGCATGGAACAGCAATGCTGYTGACCAGCATGAGGGCTACGCAGCAACTAACATCCTTCCTCAATGACCAGCCTTCGGGCCTCCCAGCTGGTCAGGTTCGTCCAGTATCGCTAAGGGGTGAGCGGGCCCCACAGCAGGGGTGCTCCGCAGGGTTTCCATGTCGTGTTCCTCCACAACTATCGRCAGCAGGAAGGCAGCAGTCACCCTCCCCGGTCACCGCCCCCGCCGCCCTCCCAAATCGACTCCAACCCCGCCGGACAGCCGCGCTCTGTCATGGCGCCGGCAACCTCGCCTCCCCACACGCGCCTCCCGCCCCGCCCGCGCACGCCAATCACCGCCCACCGTCTGACTGAAAGACGGCCCAGCCAATGGAGCCGCAGGGGTCCGCCCCCCTGCGTCACAACCAGCCAATGGGGCCCGTGCCGCTCTGCTGCGGCGCGCTTCCACCCTCAGCCCGCCTCCTGACCAATCCGCCAGCGAGTTTGGACGTGAGTGGCGTGGCGACGCGGCCAATCGGGCGCGCGGGCGGTTGCTAAGGGGGCCGCGGCGGCGGGGCCCGGCCGCAGACGGG
>NW_028186401.1:5915226-5957568 GCF_003343005.1 Rhea americana
GCGTTTCCTTCCCCCGTGGCCTGGTGGCGGGGCGCGGGCCCTCCGCCGTGCCTGCGCGCAGCAGCGCGGTGACCGGCCGGGGCTGTGGCCGCCGTCGGCGCTGGCCGCGCTCCCCTGCGGGCGCCTCTCCGCGCCCTCGCTGGCGTTTAGAGGTCTGCCCGGGGCCTCTCCTGGGAGAGCAGCAGCGGTGCTGGCGGCAGCCGCCGCTGTTCGTGGGGATCAAAGGTCTGCGCGGGGGCGGGGAGCGCCTGGCCGGGGGCCGCGGCCCCCCGCGGCAGGGCCGGCGGTGCTGGCGCTCGGGTGAGCTAGAGCAAGGGCAGTGGCAGCCGGGTTTGGTGTGGCGTCTGACAGCCCGCACCGCTTCCCCTCCTTGCAGCGGTCTCCTGGGCCCTGACAGTGTTTTGCAGCAGCTCTAGCCTCGAACACTTGTTAAAACCTGCTGTTCAGCCTGTGTGACAGTGCTCTGTCCACTTTGTTTTATACTTCTGTGTGTAACTCAGTGATTTCTTCCAGCATAGTGTTTGTGTATCCCAGCTGATGCATGACAGCTGGGGAGTCCATCACCTGACACTGTAGCCATTTTTAAAAGGTATGTTTGCAATGGCTTTGTTAGCGCTCTYGCAGCTGGATGAACTCAGTTCTGCAGTTGCATCCTGCCATAGATCATTTCAGGAGATTYTCAATAGCTTCCTCTTATTGCTGCTGCACAACTGTCACTAGTGTGGTAAGTACTAGGATTCCTGTCAGTCCCTTGCAGATTGCTGTTCTGCTTCTAGACTGCTGGTATGTCCTTCTGGAATAACTGATTAATAAGGAACMAGCAATTAACTGGTACAATGTGTTCATTTGACATACCCTGTTTATCAGTGATTATCTTACTAAGTGATATTATTAATGCTGCTTCTGCTGACACATTCTTTATTTCCTTACTGATATCATGGTCATAGTTCAGTTATTTGAGTTTTTAATATCTTATTTTCAGACCTTCTCTTAAAATTCTTGTTTCCTTTGCCTATATGTGGGGGGGATTTTTGTTACTGGCAACTAGTCTTTGACTATCCCATTGTTCTCTTTTCTTGTTTTCTCTACTTCAGCTTCKTTATGCTTGTTGAGCTCTCATGTCACAAGAGGAGCTTGAATAAATTCTCTTGTCACTTCTTGGATCAGTGGGTGTGCAGCCTCTTTTATTATTCCAGCCATCATTTATTTTGATCTTGAAGTCAAAGGTAAAAACAGGAAGGATATTAAAGAACTGCAGGCTAATTTATGGACTTCTGTTTTCCTGCTTTATACTTAAATGCTTGTAATTCAACTGTATTACCTTGACAGTTCAGTATTATTGAGTGAGTGAGCCTGGAAGAGGATGAGGGTGTCCTAAGACTGTGCTGGAGGTTGTCTTATCTAGGAGTGAAATAGATTTTCCCCTCCATCCTTCAGAGATGTGGAGATCAGGGGTTTTACCTTCCACCTTGCRAAAACTGTTTCTTAACAAGTTAGACTGAACTAACTTACTTCACTTTTCTTGTAAGAGCTATATTTTTTTGTTCATTAATAATAGTAGCTTAGGCTTTTAATGTTCATAAAGCTGCTCTATCAGGTTTTTCATGGGAAGAGAGGGGGGGAAATCCAGATATTACAGCACAATGACCATTTCAGTGCATTAATGTTGTATAATAGGGAAGTAAAGATGACAAAATAACATGATGCCTCTTTGAGAGGCATATTGAGAAGTTATCCAGTTYTCCTACGTTCCAACTCTTCTTTTGGTTGTAATTTGATACACTGTAGAAAATGATGGCTTTAGAGCAGTGATTAAAACCTTCCATAGTTTAACCTCACTTGATAATGGAAGTGTTCTGGGTGCTGCTGGATTCATGGTCTCCTGTTACTCCTCTTTCTTGCTCTCTACCTCCTACTTCTCCATCCTTACTTCACTCTGCCAGCTCTGGCAATTCCAGAACTTGGATTAAATTAAGAAGCCTGGCAGGATTTGGCAAAGTCTTGCTTCTAACTCATGCTGTATGGTGCAGGTGCCACTTGTAGCTGTCTCTACTGAAACTCAGCAGAGCTTACTTGCTTGGGCTTTGGCAAGCACATCAAACACCATGGAAGCCAGTGTCATGTAGTGACTAGTTGGGTGTGGAAGAGACAGCTCAAAACAGATAAAAACTAGCAAGTACAAACCAGATTCTTAGCTCTAGCTGGCGTTGTTGAAAGCTCTGGTACCTGTGTCTTTCTAACTGGAACAATTTAACATACATCATTAAATGCCAGTTTGCCTTCCTGGTCCTTCTCTTGACAACAACTTTAGATTAACATTGCTGCTGGAATATTAGAAACAGGGTGAGTTATCATGGAAAAAGCAAATTGACTTTAATTGTTACATTAGAAATAACTGGTGGCTTCAGGTGCTCTGAAACTAGTGTTGTGGACTCTCCAGCAAAAGCCTAAGTCTGAGTTCTGTTTGTGTTAGTCTTCATCTGAAGTTTTGAGTTTGTTTTGGAAACTTTTATTATGTGTTAGTGTAGCTCTAACTAGCTATTTTTAATGAGCACTATATAGCAACTATTTCTATATGAAAAATGGATTTGTATAGAAGTGCTTGCTCTTCAAGAGCTATTTAAGTTGGAAGTTAAGCTTATATGCAGTTAAAAATATCTGATCAAAAACAGTTGACTGAACTGAGTACGAAGCAATTGATTTAATTTCAGTGTGCAAGGACAGTCTGTCCTTTTTACAGAAAAGACAAAGGTCCCACTTACCCAACGTATGTGGGTGGCAATGATGCTAACCTAGTCAGGCAGCTGTCCTAGCCTCTTTCAGATGTAGGAAGTTTTTTTTTTTTTTTTTTTTTTTTTTTTCGCCCCGAGGCTTGTCTTTTCTCCAGTTTTATTAGTTTACTTGATGGGAAAAAAAAAAAAAAAAGAAACTCTGACTACTAGCCTTACTTTGCCAGCATCAGAGAGCACTAATTAAAAATGCTTTGCAAGGCAGTTTTGCACTGTCCTTGTGCTCGAAACATCTGTTGTGCTTGCGCTCTGTTAGAGATAGCAGCAGTGGAAGGAAGTGTCATAGTCCTCAATGTAGCAAAGGCTGTTTTTCATCAGTATCTGTAGGCTCACCAGGGAGAATAGTTGCCTAAAGCTGGGAGGTTGGCTTTACTGTTGAGAAATACTTGAGTTTCTCATTATCAYTGGTTCAGACTGACTACAATAAATAGCACGTACAGCTTCCTCTATCAGTTTGGACTGAATTCCTGTAAACACTAAAGCCTTCTGAAGCTTCTTATGTACTTGCTGCTCAAATATTTGCTATTAAAACTGAGTGCTAGTCCTATCCAGGGTGTTGAGTACTCCAGAAATATAATATGGACTCCCTACAGAAAAGGATCAGCTGGGAAATGGCTGGCTGCCAATGAGATGTTCAATTTTTAACAGTTAATCCTAATTCTCTCCTGGGTTCTAAATAATTTATCTGCTTCACATTAAGATGCAGGATCCAGAAAGATTAAACTGAGGATGTTCAGGTCTGGCTGTCCTTTGACTAGAACACTCTCTTTTATGAAGTATTGGTTGGGCATGTGTTAACATAAAAAGCTTGTGCTAAATGAAGAAAGCAGATCAGCAGTGTCTGTTAAGGTGAATATGCTTAGTGGAGGAGAAAACTTCCTAAAATGTATGACACATCCCTAACTGCTATTCAGATTCTCTCCCCTCAACTGGAAGGAAGAGAATCTAAATTTAACTGTTTGAACTTGGACTTGCTGATGATTGCAAGTGTGTCAAAAAAAAATCTCAGCTCACTTTAATGAGTGTTGTATTAAATCTGAGTATTCTTTAATTGGTGTAGGTGTGTATTGGTCTTTGTTTTTTTGTCCTAAAATACTGTTGCTTATTTTCAAATGTAAAGATGTGAACTTAACTTCACTAGCATCTGTCATGAGCAGACTGAGTGAATGACTGCAGATCTCTTTACACCTGTGCAGCAGAGTTTTCTGTGGCCAGAAACAAGTTAAGCAGCAGGTTCAAAGACTTCAGACTGGAGTGGCACATCATCTTTTGATAATGCATTGATGTTTTCTGACCAATTGATTTTTAGTTGTCTGTTTAAGCACTGCTTGCTGTCTTGGCTTGTGCTTTGATGCTTTTTCTCTGCTATAGCCTGGCATGGAGCACGCTCCCCATTTACTCAGCAGTGAGCCATGTTGCTAACCAAAGAACAGCTGTAGTGTGCTTGGACTCCAGACTCCCGGTACTCATCTGAAAAATACATCTGAGCTCTGTGACAGTGTGAGGAAAGGAATGATTGAAATCTGAGGACAAATGAGACTTGGATAGTATGACCCTGTATTTCAAAATATGGTGAAGGAACAGAATAAACTCTTAAGTCTATAATACATTTAATGTTAGCCCATTCAGCTATTTGTGGCTTAATGCTAGCAGCATCTTGCCTGCAGCTTTAGCACAGTAGCGTTCAGCCAGCAGTGCTGAGCGTGCACTGCTTGGTACTCTAGAACTTGTTTCTTCAGCTTATATTGAGCTTGATGCTACCTGCTGACAGAAGGTCATGCGATAGGTAAGTTGCATCTGCTTAGGCTGTAAGACCATGGAAAGGTGTTGGCCAGTATTGCCTTTCTCCCCTCACCTCAAAAAAAAAAAAAAAAGAAAAATCTTTTAAGCTTGAGCTCTTCTGCAGAAAGCAGAAGAGCRGAAGACCTAACCTGTAGGAGACAAGGAGCAGTTAAGATGTTGCAAAGTGGTACATCCTTGCAGTAACAGATGAATCKTTTAAATAACGTGAGCCTTTTCTTTGAGATAAGATGCACTTAACTGATTTCTGTGGAGCAATCAGAGCCTTAATGGTCTTGCCTAAGTTTAATCTTGTACATCAGAGGTGCATGATAAGTTAATGCAGTGTTTTTAATCTGTCTGTGACAAGCAGGAACCAGCTATGTTGCTATGTAAATTCCAGTATATGTATTACCTTTCTTGTAAGATGAAGTGCAAAAACGTGTCATGCATTAGAACCATTTTGATCAGTTAAAATGATCCTGTGAAGAAACAAAAGTAGTTCCTGGTGGTTGGAAGGAAGTGAAACTTTCAGGGTTTGTTTGACTGTGAATTAGCCTTCCTGGGGAAATGAAAGAACAAGTGTTTTTGGCCCTGTGACTGTAGAATTGTCTTCAGGTGCTTTCTCAAGCAAACTGCCTTGGAATGCATACCCACACCTCCCTGGTGCTTGACATCTACTCTGAAAGTGTCAGACTTCTCAAAGTTGCTGAAAAAATGTTGAAGGCACCTGTCTGTTGCTGTGTTGATGGTGCCTCATGTTACGAACTTTGTCCCTGTATCCTCAGAGTACCCCTAAATTTAGTACATGAGTCAAGTATTGTATCTGAAAAGGTCATATTTCAGTGAAGGCACTAGCCAAGAAATTCTTGTTGGAATGTGGTGTAAACAGTACCTGCTGCTTGCCAACCAGGCAAATCCTGTCCTGGCTGCTAGCTTTGGCACAAGGCAGAAGAGGGCTTAAACCAATGAGTTCTATGTACTGTCCAAATAATGTTTTGTGATAGGACATGTCACTGTGCCCTGTTTATTTGGAGATAAAATCATCAGATATCAGATGATGAAACTCTAGTGGGCTTGGCGAGACTCTTGATGACTCTGAAGGAGGCTATACTTTATCTCTAACTTCTCTTTGAAACCTAAGACTAAATGCTTGAAGTGCTCACCTAATTCTTATTAGTTTCCTCTAACTGTTTTAAAGTCTGAGCCTTAATTGGTTGTTTAAGTGGCCGGAAGCATGGAGCAGTATCGTATGATCTCAGTATTTGCTTTGCACCTGTTCTTCTGAGCTACTACTGAAGATAATAGAAGGCTCTTGATGTGTCAAGCATGTTTAGGTTAGATACTATATTGAAACAGTGTGATGCTTTGCTTTGTATCCCTAAAACTATGGGGCTACTGGTAGTATAGCCCTAAAATACATATATCTATAACTCTTTGCAGAGCTTGGTAGCTAAAGTAGCAATTCAGGCTTAGCACTTCATATAAAAATGCTTTTTCACTTTTACTGAAAAATGCTGGCAGAAGACAAGATACTGGACAGTACAATAAAGCTGTACTGTTTAAAAAGCTGGTACTAAACATGCATGCCCCATGGAGCAATGGGAATGAAGTGACTTCTGTCTGTGGACGAGCCTTGTCTCCGTAGGAAACCTGCAACTGTGTGCAAGTCTCAGATTTGTCCGTAATGATTCCACTCCACATACTGATGCATATCTTAGTGAAGGTACCTAGTGTCCTTTAAGGGTTACTTGAGGAATTCCCTGTAGCTCTCCTGGCTTTTGTAGTACCCATTTCTGTTCTAATCTGAAAAAGTAGGATGTTGAGTTTTTTTCCTCACTACACTTGTATAGGTGCTGTGTTAAAACAGTGCTAAAATGATTCTTCCCTGTAGTGTGACTTCCAACTCTTTTTCCTTGATGAAAGGAAGAATGAGAAGACTTCATAAATCTAGCACTTTGCAAGTTAAATTTGGAGTTAGCCTCCAATCACAAATAGAATTAAATATATCAATTGAAACATCTGTTGCTAACTTCATCTCGCTTGCTAAAAGTGAATCCAGTGTTCTATACACAAAGAGCAATTGTCTGTTTGTTCATATTAATACTGACCCACTTAGAGGAGATTCTAGATTAAATTTTGACTAGCTGAACACTGTGGTTATCTGTCCTCTTTTTGTAAACCCTGAAGTTATTAGGTCAATGCAAGAAGGATTTAACAAAATGGAAGGTGACCTCATCTGTGCTTGMAAAAGGGGAGGTATTTGTCCTAAGTGATTAGAGGCAGAGCTCTCAAATCCATTTTATATGTTAAACCTTTAAAATTTCAGAGCTGAGTACTCTGGCTCAGCTCCTGCAAATCTGCTCTGGCTGAGAGAAGTCTGCTTAGGCATTCAGAAATGTCGGGCAGCCACTCTAGGAAGTCCCTTAAGTGTCATGGTTGAAACTGTGGGACACTTAAAAATTTAACCTCACAGGCTAGATTAGCTGCTTAGTTAATCACTACACATACTTGATAAGCAGATGTAACAGCAGCAGTGCCATCTTCATTTATGTACAGACTAACCTGAAGCTTTAGATAAGATGTTGACAAATGCCCAAGTCTTAAGCACATGTGAGGTATACCTGGATCTGCTTCAAGAACTTCTAAAATGCATTYACTTAATTCCCTCTAGAAGAGGAAAAAGACTAAGTGTCAAAAGGATAGCGCTGTTTTATTAGCAAGTTGATTTTTCTCCAAGCTAGTATGGTTTGGTTCTAATTACAAAAGTAATGGACAAAAACTGGATATAGAAGTGTCACAATGTGAGGTGTTTGAAATCTGAAGACTGGTGGGGAGATGAGTTGGAATTAAAACTTCGTTTGGATGAGTTATATTGAGTCATTAGTAGAAAATGTTAATGATTGGTCATGCTGAATTTTATTTTAACTTTAATCAGTGATATGAAAGCTGTAGAACAGAAAACTATCATAAAATCCAGCTGACAAAGGTCTTAGAGATGCTAATATAAATATTACTTGTGATGTTTCTAAGTGAAACAGTGATGGGAAGATAATTTTAAATGGGGAAGCACCTGGTTGTCCTTTAGGCACTGACTATTCAGGAGCTTACTCTTTCTTCTGGCACTTTCAATGAAAAGTCAAACTTTATAGTTTGCCTCTTGGCTGTTGCTTCTAAATTGTATGTAATGTTGGTAAACTTGTTTTAAGGGTGAAAATAAGAACATTGTATTAGAATAATGAGCATTTGAATTCTTCATTTTGACATGAAGCTGATAATCTCTTGATCAGAAGTATAAATGTTTGCTTTTATAGTCTCACTCTTTTGGTGAAGCTCAGAGTTGGAAAATAAAAGCTTCCGAATTCTCCAGGGTTAGTGTCTCTGCTTTCCTCACCTCCGTTCTCCTACAACGCAAACAGCTGCGGTGGCATAAACTGCCATCCAACATGCRGTTAATCAATAGCTGATGTTGGACTTACTTTCTTCCAAGGGATTTTGGTGCAGCTGCATTGGTACAGACAGTACTTCTGAGGCTTCCTCATTCTTACTGGCAGAAGAGTAAGGCTTTTGTATGGCCTCTTATTGGCTTATTTTCTGAGTCAGAAATACAGGTCTCAAAGGAGCAGATAGAGCTCTGAAGCTTTTGCCTGGAAGCTCTGATTCCAAATCAGCTTATTATGCCTATAGGGAATCAGAAGTGCTAACTGTAAATATTGCTTACATTTTAGTTACAGGCCTAAAGCTATATTGTGTTCATTGGCATTATCAAATTTTTGTAATAGTCTTTGTATGTGCTCAAGTGCTAATTAGGCAGCTGTGTCTGAGCCTCCTGATGGAGGCTCACCATCTTGATGTGTGATGATAGTATAATTTCTCGATGCAAGTGTAGAAACAGCAGAGCCTGTTATACAAGGTTCTATTTATAAAAGTTACACTTCCTTATTAATCCTGTGTAAAAGTAGCAGGAAACTTTTGGTCTGACTTAGCATTGCAGTAACAGCATAGATGCTATCAAGTTGAGGGGAGCAGTGGCCTATCACTTCAAGTCCTTTAAATATTAAGAGATTTGAGGTACCTTTTTGTAACTAGGGACGGTTTTACTGTATTGCTAAGACTCTGACTATATGCCTTTCTATGAAGTCCATAGCCCTGCTCTGGTGTTCTGTAGCAACCTCATCTGAAGTTGTACCGATTCTTGTTACTGCTTCCTGTATCTCTTCTCATGAGGATATTTGCCTGCTGCAGTTGAGAGAATTAGTATGCTATAGGCAACTGATATAACTTGAAATTTGTCAATAGGCAAAAGATTTGTAATCATGAGCGTATCAAAAAGTGGCTATGACTGAATATAAACCAATTAAAATGTCTGTGATAGGACCTCTACATAAATTTTATGTTCTTATCTTCCAATAGAGATTCAGCTTTATCTATATTAATAGAGTTGCATGCTTTGTCTTCCATCTGCAGGTAACTTGGCTAGCAGGTGGAACCAGACAGTAAAAGCTGCATCTACTGAGGCCTACTGATTACTTCTAGCTTGAAGAAAGTGACACTGGTAAAACTTTGCTTGTTACTTACTCTCATTTGGCTTAACCAGGTAGTTGAAGAAAGATGAAGACCAAGGCAAAAACCTGCTCCTTCAGTGCAGATGAAATCTAACTGTAGCCAGTTATTTGAGTCATCTGTGTTTTTCAAAAGAAACAATTTTGTGAGCTGATTCAGCTATCAAAGTGGAAGGATGTTTTAGTTCTGTGACTAGATTTTCTCTTTTCTCTCCTTTACACTGAAATCCTTGAAGGATTGGATATAATCCTAGTTCTTTAGCTGCAGAATTGCATTGAATTAAAATATACAAGTGACTGCCTTAAATACCTGCAGGTGTTAGTACCAATATTCTCATTGCCTTGCAGAAGTCAGACTGAGAAAATAGCACAGTAGTCCTTTCAAGTTCCCCTTCTCAGCTTGGCTTGTACATCTGGGAAGAAACACATCCGAAGCTGCTGATCTTACCTCATAGAAGATGAGTGGAAAGCCAGGTTATTTGGGTTAGACACTAGGGATCCTGGCCAAGATTGACTGACTACAGACTGTAGGGTTTGACACCTGAGACACTGCTGCAATTCTAGTGCAGTGCTGATTAGGAATGAATCTGCCCAACTCATCCAGTCTTTATTTGTTGTGATGGTCAGAGTCTTCAGAGCAGTACAAAATAAACTTCCTTTCATTTAAAAGTTGCTYATAAAAGGTGGTATCTAGTATTTTTGTAGTAGTGTTAACTGACAACTTAATGTGGCTGGTGTGGTTTTATAGTTAACATGGCAATTGACATTGATTCTAAACAGTCTATTGGAAAGATTAAAGATGTTTTTTTTTTAATCCTCAGGTTCAAAATGAGTGCAATGTTGGAAACCCCTGAGCTGCCAGCAGTATTTGATGGGGTGAAGCTGGCTGCAGTTGCTGCTGTTTTGTATGTTATTGTTCGCTGCCTGAACTTAAAGAGTCCGACTGCTCCTCCTGATCTCATTTACCAGGACTCTGCTTTGTCCCGCTTTCTGCTCAAATCCTGCCCACTTCTGACCAAAGAGTAAGTAGYATCTCTTTAGCATGTTGCCTTGCACCACAGGGAGAAGAGCTGCRCTTAACCTTCTCCCTAGGGTGTTTCTTAAACCTTGGTGCAAATGAATGGCAAAGTATTCTCTGAGAAAATAAAGAGATTCTRGATCTGGAAACCAGTATATTAACAGTCAAATATTTTACTATTGCTAGTGTCCTGGCTGCCTGGATTACATAGGACCAAGCCTTGTTCAGGACTGTCTGTGGATACATGGAAAAGTATACCTGCACCTCAAGCTTGCTCTGAATTRCTAGGATCTGTATACTGGTATTGCAGTGGACTGTGCTGTACAACACTACCTGTGGAAATGAGGGAGGGAGAAATACAATCAGCATTTGTTTTTGATCACACTTCCTCTGTTCTAGTAGGGAAGAAATCTGTTGGGGCTCACAGTAGTAAAGACTTCAGACACTGCTAATGAACATAGGGATAGCTATTAGTTCTATAGTGTCTACTTCTTTTGAAGTGCCTTAAGTTGTTAGRCTAGTGATGCACTCTGTCCAATAATAGATTTCACAACTAATTTATTAAAGTAATGACATCTTGGCCAATTGTAAGAAAAGGCTGTTTAATTTGCTGTGAAGTCAACATCAAGGTCAAGTGTATTTGAGCAGACTGGTCCTTGACCTCTCATTGTAGGGGCTCCAGGATCAGTGTAGCTGCCCTTCACTTTAAATTTTAGTAAATGCTTCATACTATTAGGTAATGAGGCTTTTGGCGTACTTTTTATTACAGTATTTCTATCTTGCAATCACCGTAAGTCCTATTTAAAAGCTCTAAGTTAATTATCTAGTAAGCTCTGTCAAGTAAACCTTCCTTTTGGATCTCGGGTGTTGAACTGACTTGATAGTCATTCTAGTGAAGATGGGAGGCTTTTAGCAGTGTTATGTTACGTGCTTTGATTGCAGAAGTGTAAGATCTTAGGCCATCAGGTTCCTAAATTGTTAGAGGCAACAAAGCATTATTCCTTTTGAAGCAGATTCCAAAGAGGATTGCCTGATGAACTGGATCTTGTGGTAACATAGACCTATGCTGAAACTGAGTGCTGAAATTGGACCTTAATTATGTTTGGTGCCTTAACTGCAAAGCAGTTGCTTCTATGTAAAAGACTGCGGAGGTTCTGGTTACTTGGTATCTTAGCTGCTTGACACCTCACTGTTGGCATTCCAGGTTCATATGTCCCTAGTCAGTGAAAGAACAAGCAGGAAGCTTTACTGATTACCAGTCTTAAAGGCATATTGATCTCAGATTACTCAAAGCTTAGATGCATGTACTTACAGTAAGCTAATTCAGAGTCTGTGCTGCTTCATTTTCATCTCTGCTCTCATAGCTCAAGTCATGTCTGAAGAACTGCAACACATCTGTTGTACACTGATTCCGCAAGCAGTTCTCTTCTGTAGCCTTAGTGCTGTTACTAGTGTGTGGTCTTGGACAGTGTACTCTGTCCTGATCGAGTCAGAGCTCAAACTTCTCTGAAAACTAGCAGTGATTTCTAACGCGTGATCCTTAAACAATGCCTGAAATGCTTCTATGGCTACAGGAAAGAAATGCAACTGAACAAATGGCTAGAATCAAATGTGTCAATAGTTAACTGCTCAGTCTTATCCCCTGGAAAGGGGAATATAATGGTTCTGGGATTTTGAAAGTGTTTGGAGGAAGGATAATTATGTTCTAACATGATGTATATGCGACTGCTTTCTTGTTGAAGTATCACAGACATTTAAGTATAGAGATTAAAGAAATCAAAGAAATTCTGTCTGTCTCTACTCTCCAGGTGACTCTCCTGTCTGGTGGGGAACAAATATATCTAAATTCCTTCAATTATGTGTGAATTAGTTTGTAGGGCTAATTAGCTGGAGACAGCTTGTGCCATACTCCACTGAAATCTTAAGGCTTTGATTACTTCCTAATTTTCTGAATGTTAGGAAAGCTGATTAAGCAGCTCTTTTTGAACTCAAGCGTGGATACAAAATAAATAGCCCAACAGTCCTTTCTTTCATATCAGTACTGGCTTTGTGGARATGTCCCACTGATTCATCTGTACAGCTGTGAACTGGTTTTCTGAGCTGGTCTGTTTGGTTTCCATATACTCAAGGGAGGAAGGGGAAAAAGATGGTCACCCTCCTTAATGGTAAGGGTAATGCTGAAAAGCCTGGGTGGCAGGAAGAGAGCAGAAATGAATTAAGTTGTTCTACCTGTGCAGCTATTCAAAACCACCTAAAATGGTGTCTAGGGACTGTTGATAAYTTGCCTTTTGACCTTTGAACTGCAGCTTTGGTTACACACATCAGCAGGGAGTAAATATTTTTTTTCTAAACTTGTCTGTAGGTTGAAGCGTGGAAATTACTGAATCTCTCCTAACTTGGCTGTGTCTACTTCARTTTGAGCTAGACCTGCCACTTGCCTGTATGTTTCATGAGTAAACCACTTCAGTGTTTTTTCACCCCTCACCCTCATAACACCACCTTTACCTATGGATTTATTGAGTAAATTGTGAACTTATCTTAATGAAGCTAAGTGGTGGGTAGATAAAGAGCTTTTGGTAGTAAAACTGCGTGAGATGACTACATGCTAGATACCTTGTGCTTGTAAATGTTAGTATTGCTTTTAACAGTTAACTCTTTACTTATTTTAAGAATTGTTATCTGTCAAACCCTGATAAGCAAGAGAATTTGCCTACCTAGATTTCATGTTTTTTTTYCTTTGTTTTCCTTCTGCTACTGTCAAGCTTGGTCCTTTGGCTTACCAGGTAAATTAAAAATCAGTCCCTCTTTTCATTTAAAGAACTGCCTCTTGCTCGGAAGCTCTTGTGAGTCAACACAACTGTTGGTATCCTTGAATACTTACTTGCCTAGCCAYTGGCTGCAGCTGTCTCCTTTTTCTGTCTTCTCAACTGGTACAGAAAGTCTGCTCTCTTCTCCTGTTCCTGTGGAATACAGCATTAGCTCCTCTGACCCTAAAATAATCTTGATCAGTATTTACTGTCCTAGGATACTTTTTTTGGCTGTTTCCAACTTCTTCTGCTGTCAAATGTGTGTATCATTATTTTTAATGAGCATAGTGCTTATACTGCAACTCTATGGGAAACAATTACCCTTGTCTCCTGCATGTTTATATTCTTAACAGCAAGCTCCTCAAGACTGGAGCAAGTGACTGCCAAGCCTCTTAGTAAATGCTGTTGAAGAGCCAGCTTACATCCTCCTTATCCTTTGTTTGTGCAGTAACTTACACTGATAAGTAGGCTGCCTAGTGCCAGAATATTTTTCTGCACTGTTGTTCTTCCCTAGATGTGAGCATAGAAGCAGTCAGAAAAGCTGACTTCAGTCTTTTAAGTCTTCCATCTAATGAGTGTTTGATTCCTACCAGCTCCTTAGTGTTTTATGCTGGATGGAATAAAGTAGAATAAAAATGAAACAGTATTCTGGTGCTTTGGCATGTGGACATCTTAAGAGATAGGAAAATGGCAGCTTGCTATAAGTGGGAGCCTTGACCTTAGGGAAGGAAGGGTTTTTTTTTTTTAGCTTCCTCTAAAACACTTAGACTTGTTTGTGAAAGTCAGCTGTTGTAGTGCAGGTAGTAGTACTCAGGGCATCTCGTGATTTTGGCAACTTCTAGACTCTGCTTTTTGAATTCAATGTACAATAGCACRTTAAAGATGATATAAGAGTTAATGTTTAAAGTGTTACTCTCCAGTGAAATGATATGTTCCTGGAATAAGCCTGTTGCTGGACTTCCATTTCAGATGTTTGAGCATCTGAATGCTGATGACTGCTAATAAAAATAGCATGGTTCTCATGTGCTTTGAGCTGCTTATACAGCTGTTGCCTTCCTAAATTCCTATATACTGGGTGATGAACACGCTCTGAAATCATAATCTGTCTGATGGCCACTAAAACATAATCTACAAGCATCTGTTGGGATTATTTTCTAATATAAATTTAGGACAACATTTGAGCACCTGGGAATTCTCTTGTTCTTATGAACTGTTCTGAATATTCACCTGTCAAGATGTGGGGCTGGGTTATGTAGCTGAAATGGAGCATTTGGGATTAAATTTTAGCATTTGTGAACATATTAATATAACTGGGTATGAATTTACTTAGGTAGTTAAGAGCAATAATCTGAACTCTGTACCTGCATCATGTCACAATTTAGTTGCCATATTAAGTAACTGGTAACCCTGCRCTTGTATTTCAGTAACTGAACTGTGACTGAAGGCAGACAGGAGAACATGAAACACATGAAGTTGTAGGGCTAGCCCTCAAGTATCTGTCCTTCGTCAGAATATCTGGTGTCTCTGACGAAATCAAAACAGGGAAAACACTTAGGTAAGTTCAGTTACCAGCCTTTTTATCTAGAGCAGGCTGAGAAGCAATTTCTTCCACAGAAACCAAGATTTCTGTGTCGAGTGTAACATGATCTTGCCTCTAGCTCTTTCAGCTATCAATACTTGAATGTCTGATTGTCCTGCATCATYCTCTTCCTTGTGTGGACGCACAGATGCCTTGTCTTGAGCCAGAGATCATCTTGGCTGCTGTTTATCACCTACCTGGCTGCTCAGGCTTCATTTTGGCTAGCTCCTGAGAATCTGTAATTCTTGGCTATTGCAGAGTAGTGAGTATGCTGCATGTAGATGTAGTTCTGCTGTCTCTACTTGGCCTCTCGTGCATTTGAGAGCTGCCTAGCTGGAACAGCGCACACTAGGCAATGTATAGTGGTAGAGAACAGTCTCCGTTGAGTGGAACCTGTTACCCTGGGATAAGCTCTATGGGAGTTTTTCAGAACTGTTTTGTCTTACAGCAAGCATTGTAGAGAAGCTGAAGAAACCTCTATCGCATCTTTGAACACTTCTGTTCCTACTTAAGACCAATGCCTGAGGGAAACTACCTCACTTCATAAGTAAAAGGCCATTTTTTGGAAGTCCTGGCTAAACTTGATAGTAGTGACTGCCTTTGCATAAGATCTAAAGGGTAATGTTTGAATGTTCCTTAAACTGAATATTAAATTGCTTCTCTTAAAGAGTCCAGCCTGCATGGTGTTGAATTTTCCATGTGTCACATGCTGTGAGCTTATTTTCTTAAAGCTTACCTTAAGAAAAATAGACTGGATGCATGCCCTTCTGACAACAAGTTGATTTGTTTAGTGGAGCATCCTTTTTTTCAGCTGTTAGCCAGGAATGGTGGCCTTATTGCAAAGCAATCTGTGCTAAAGCCATAGCTATCAACACTTAAGTAACTGAATTCTTAGGTTTGTCAGCTGGGTTGAGTCCAAAATGTCTCCTAGACTATTTTTTTTCCAGAGTATGGCATGAGTGAAGAAAAGTAGCTTATCTGATATTTGCTTTTATAGGGTGGAAACACTCATAGTTCTTGGCTGTGAAATATTGCTGGGGAGGTGCTTTACATGGGTTTGTAGGTTAGACTGAAAAAGCCGCTAGAAATCATGAAGTTTATACATTAGACTAAGTTAGACAAGCAAGTTTTCAATTTGAAAAGGTGAGTTTAAATGTCTTTCTCCCCTCCCCCCAATTATGGAAGATTTACACAGCCTTTCCCCTTGAAGTTTTACAATATTCAGTCTCCTAGATTTGGGTGCTTAAGGGACTTAGAATATTCTATCTCGTAAGCCTGTTGCTTAAAGGTGAGTGGATGGTGATGAAGCAAAAAGTAGCTTGAGATAGCAGTTATCAGTCTTTGAAATACATGAAAATTATGGTGTGAACTTGCTAAGTGCAGACTGCAGAGGCATATAGATTCATGTAGGAGTAATGAGTACTGCCCAATATACACTACTCATGCTAGATCTTAACCTTTGAATAGTCCTCTTAAAGTGTAGCTCCATGCAGAGTGAGTACTTTAAGCTACTGACTAGAGTCAGGTTAAACTGAATGTTTTTTTTGGTATGCTCAGAAAATACCTTGTGCCCTCTGAAGGGAGGAGAGTAGTGAATGTGCACTTGTTTGTAGGGCTTTACACAATCCTAGCTTTCAGATGGGAAGCTGGAATCCATAGGCAGCCTCTGTCTGTTATGGGTGGAGTCATAGGATTTCTTGACTCTTCAGTCTGTCTCTCACTGAAGCACAATTCAGTGAAGCTGCATGTTCAATTTAGCTTTGTAAAATGGTATATGAAGGTCTGTTCTTCAGGTTACTTCAGGTTTTTTTTGAAGGCAGTCCAAGGGACTTCTTCCAAAGAAACTAGTTGCAACCTGAGGAAGCAGGCTGTGGTAAATAGCATGCTGATAAGAGTCTGGAATCCATTTGTCTGCATTTAAGTTCTGGTAATAGTGAGGCCTTGACTGTTGTAGTTTCCTTTCAGAGTAACAACATCCTGGGGTATGTGCTGCTGCATCTACTGCATCTATTGCATGGTATGACTAACTTGTAACTGGGAGCTGAATTTTAAATGAGTGGGGGAGAGAGTGGAGCTTGCAGAGTTCTTGGATTTTTTGTTGAGGTGGTAGCATTAATCAGGCACAGCTGTATAACTTAACTACTGAGCTGGATAAATAGCTTTCCTGCTACCCTATGGGACAAGACTCTGAATTCTACCTGCGATCCTCTTGATAAACAGTGCTCTGTAGAAACAGTCACTAAAACTTTCCAGTTCATGTTCTTCTCCTGGGATTAGAGCCAATGCAACAAAGTTGACATGCAAATCTCCAGAAGAGTTGCACATTGTACTATAGATCGTATTTTGCAGCTCTTACCAGGGAAGAGCTACTGGCAAAATCCAGCCACAGAGGACTTCTGTAAAAAGGCAGTCAAGCACTCTGTAGATGGAGTATAGTTACCAAACTGAAAGTCTTAAATGAGTGGGGTGGAACTAGCAGCTTTTCTAATGCTGGAACGGCAATGTCTCCTGTCTGGCATGGCAGTCCTGGGAACTATTCAAAACTTGATACAGTGAACCATGTATTACCTGTGTAGAACCATCAGTCCTGTTAGTACTGTCATTTGAAAAAAGGATGCACAATCTTACATGTCATCTTTGAATCATGAATGTGTCGGCTAATTTTCCATCTCTACCAGCAGTTGTTGAGAATGACCTTGGGCAGTCTGTATCACTGCTGGCAATCTTTGCATGGCTGATATGCTGCCACACTGCTTGGCAGGTACCCAGGTGCAGTGTTTAGCTCTGAGTATAGCAATACTGGGCTGATGAGGTTGATAAATGCCACTAATCCTCATGTAGCTTAATTTAAAAGCTTTATAGTTGGACAACAGAATCCAAGATACACTGAGGTCCAACTTACAAGGTTACAAGGCATCATTTGGCAACTCCTATAACTTCTATTGAAATGGTATCTACTTGCACAGAAATCTGTTTTTAGGTCTATTTAGGAAGTGAACTTAGAACTGAGTGAATCTGTATAATGAGCTACTGTGTTGCTTTTTTATTTTTTTCTTTGAAGTCACTCTCTTGTGGGACTCATGAGGGAAGTTTGGGGGGGGGGGCAAGCAAGGGGAGAGAATGGGGAAAAGGACAGACCCCGTCAGAGTTTCTCCAGGAACCTGTGTCAGGTCAGCACCTTGACTTCTCTGTAGCTTTTCCTGTTAGGTCTAGCTGATTCTTGCTTTGAGCTGAAGTTCCATTTGGTCTCTGCCCTGGAGTGCCCCTTTGCTTGTCCTGAACTATAAGACACTATCACTTCCTGATGAAGCAGCCTGAAAGATGATATGGGTGAAACTGTTTTAAATGAACACCTGTCTTGAGGTGCTAGAGCTGGGAGACTTCTGTCTTCTGAGAACATAGTTCAAATGGTCCTTCAGCTATGTAGTAACTTTGAATCTCTGCCTTGTGAGTACTGGTGAGCCTCAGTCTCTGCAGCAGGATTAATTGCCTTCATCCTCTGCAGGAATATAATTCTTCCTGCCCATTCTGAAAGCCAGAATGCACATTATTAAAAAATGGTAATTCTGTATTTCCAGTGACTTTTTTCTATGCTGAGTCTAGAAACTTGCTAAACAGAATAGCACCTGCTTTAAGCTATGTATCTTCAGGTTAATAGCTGAGAATAGAAGCAATGGTCTCACTTTCACCCCCTATTTGTCCCCTTTACTATGCCAAATAGCAGACATGTTTGTCTCAGGCCAGTTGGCAGTTTGACATCTTYGCTTAAATCCCTTGCCAATTTAACAAAACTCCTGTAGGGCTTTAGACTTTTAGCGTTGCCTAAAGAAACAACTCCAGGCTTCAATTAAGAGTTTAAAATCTCTCACTGCATATATTAGAGTTGAGAGACTGCAGGTATATTAATATTGACATATAATACTCACACAGTACTTTAGCTGGAGCCTCTTTCTTAATGCAAGTTATCTTACTACAGGCAGAATCTGCCCTTCTCCCTTGTGCTGGTGTACCCATATATGTAAAGGCTTTGGTCTAGCTTTATACTGACTTACTTAGAACTGCTGCTTTTGTCTTGCTAAACAAGCCTTGGCACTTATGTCTTAKAGAGAGTCCTATTTTAAAGGAGGAGGTAGGGACAGAGTTGCGGATATGGTACATGAAGCTGATGTGGGAAAGATGTGTGGACAGTGTCAGAGAATAAAAGACTCCTATCCAGTCACATTCCAGTGAGTTATGGACTTAAATAGTAAATTTCATAAGCTCCAAACTGCCTTTTTTTTTCATGAACAGGGAAAATGGGAAAGAATGGCATTTCTGCTTCATATGGTCTCAAGCAATAAAAGGAAATAATTGAAGTGCTAAAAACAAGAGGGAGATACTGATCTATCAGGTTCTAAGGTGATGTCAGCAGCTCTCAGCTTGCTGGGGATAATGTGCTCTGTAGTAGAGAACATGGTTCCTTAATTGGAAGCATGTCTCCTGGGGCAGCTGTTCTCCCAAATAATGAATCGTTCATGCTTTTGTGATGAGAGCTGATGTAACTATCTTTCTCAAGGCATCTGCTCAGTCTGTCTCCTCAGCAAAATGGCCAGGTGACTGCCCCCACCATCACTTGGGCGGCAGTATGCCTCTTCCTGTTAAACAGTTTGGCTAATATGTTTGTACTAACAAATTGGATAACAAACTTTTAACCCCTTCCAGCTAACAGCTGTATTCTATCCCATTTCTTCTTGAGAAGCAGTATGCTAGAGGGGCGGAAAGTCTGCTTTGTGACCTAGCTTCAGTGCCCTTGATAAATATGGTTAGTGGAGTCTCCCTCTTAATCTGATAGTGTGTTACTCAGTGGAGCTCAGTTGACCAATTTTTACGGGTCCTTTTCCAGTTCTCCGCTTTATTCTCTCCACTTGAAAAGCAATGTTGACCTGTGCCATATTTCTCACTTAACTGAGAGGCAGTGCTACATAGCAGTCCCAGCTAGCATGACTTGCGGCTTTTCAGTCTTCTAAGACTTGGTATTAATCCCATACAGTTTCTGCCACTGACTTATGTAGTCAAGTGCTTATACAAGTTTCTATGTGGTTCAGCCCAGCAGGCTTCAATATTTCAATTAAAACAGATTTACAGCATTTGACAAGTTTTGAAGGTCAGTCTGGTTGGCTAGCAACATGCTGTCCCAGTCCTATTAAGACACAAGACATCTGGCTATTGTGAGAAGCATTTATGCATGTAACACTTCATTATACAGGAATTCCTGAACTTTAGCCTTTGTTTTGCTGCTGTCTGTCCTGATTCCTCAGCTTTGAGAGCTTGTTTGTGTCCCCTCCTTGGTAAGTTTGCAAAGATCAGTGCTACACTTCAGTCATAGAATAGAAAAACATGAAGTTGTTCTTGCTAACTGGTAGTGATATGGGGGTGGGGGAAATCCTTTTACAGGGTTACTTAGATGTTCTCAGTCTTGGTAATGTYACAGGGTTATACAATTAAACTGCCACCTCTTTCAGGTACATTCCACCCTTGATCTGGGGAAAAAGTGGACATATCCAGACTGCCCTCTATGGGAAAATGGGGAGAGTAAGATCACCACATCCATATGGACTTCGCAAGTACCTTACAATGCCAGATGGAGCAACAGCAACCTTTGATCTCTTTGAGCCACAGTCTGAGCACTGCATTGGAGGTCAGTCAAACAGCTGCCTGCTGCATTTGCYTGCAAGCCTTGATTTTTGTGTTTGGAGGTGGAAGGAGATGGGCAAGGACAGTGCTACCTGATCTATCAGAAAGGGTAGATGTTGCTTCTGGTGATAAGAAAGGAGTTGCTCAGCAATATTAACCCACAATTGGAGACTGAAAGACCATCTCAGATGTTGGGGGAAGCCTTGCTGGACTAACCTTTGTCCAGTGGCAAGAGTGGGGGCTGAAGAACAGAAATGTTCTGTAACTTGTGTCAGGTGAAGAGTCTAGCAAAGAAACTGGTGCTTAGACTTGCATTTGACGCATCCTTTACCTGTTAAAACTGGGATCACAGAACAAATACTAGTAATGCTAGCATAGATGTCTATGGAAGAGAAGCCGAACTTGATTACCCCCTTTAAAGACATACTTGCTAGTCTTTATTCACAATATGGTCACAGTAGCTGTTTCAAGGTCTGTGTGAAATCAAACTCTGTATATAGAGTATGAGAGAGTCCTGACTTGAAAAATTCTACTTAAAAGTAGAAAAGCTTGATTCTTAGTTCATTAGGTAGGTATTTTCAGAGTGAGTGTCAGCTTTAAAACTTGCTGTTACTACTAGTAACAGCAACACTTAAAACTGAGTTACTGTGACTTGATTTCAGAAGTACAGTTTACCTTTGCAGTAGCTGATTAATTTTAAGGCTGTGACTCTAGTTTGGCCTTCAGAAAAGGCCAAGTTCTTTTCTTAATCATGCCAGTTGAGATCCTTGTGGTACGATGTTGCATAGTAACAGTTACTATTATCTGTATTCCTGAAGAGAATCTGTTCAGTGCTTTCCTCATAAGGCAGAAATTTGTAAAAGCTAGAGGTGCTAGTAAACAAATAGCAAAGAGTATGCTGATTGGAAGTCTGTATGCTAATCCTGGACAAATCAAAATAGGTGKTTTTTCATATAGGAAAACTGAACACTCTTAATAGATCTATCTTTGATAAAGCCATGAAGCAGAAGATTAATGACACTATTTCTGTGCTTAGCAAAGCTTAGTGTTAAGGATTTGGTCACACAGAAATGTGCAAAGGAAATGAGGGAGAAGTAGTCTAGTCAATCTATGTGGTACATGAAGGAGAAGCAGGCTCCAAAGCTTGTGGATACTTAGCAGTAGCAATAGGCTGTCAGAGGCAGAACATGTGTAATGACAACTATTCTTGCTCTGAAGAACAATGTGGAAGATCTCAGCATTGGTCTCTAGGCAGTGCCTGTAAAACTGGACAGCTTTCCCTGGAGTTTAATTCTGACTGTCTCTGTAGCATGATAGTTGCTTAGTCTCCTGTCTTAGACTGGACTTACTTGGCAGCATAGTAGGACTTTAGCTTTCTTCTGGTTGATAGTTTCGCATGGATCTAAAATAGAAAGTTTCTGAATCTCTACATCTGCATGAAGTGACATTTACTTATC
Source organism: Rhea americana (assembly GCF_003343005.1). Taxonomy (NCBI): domain Eukaryota; kingdom Metazoa; phylum Chordata; class Aves; order Rheiformes; family Rheidae; genus Rhea; species Rhea americana. The sequence goes on from NW_028186401.1 coordinate 5,936,891, forward strand.
TTCCCTCCCTTTCTGCATCACAGAGGATGTCACAATGGTCATCTGCCCTGGGATTGCAAACCATAGTGAAAAACAGTATATCCGCACTTTTGTTGACTATGCACAAAAAAACGGTTACAGATGTGCTGTCCTGAATCATTTGGGAGCCCTACCAAATATTGAACTGACTTCTCCACGAATGTTCACATATGGTAGGTACTTTATGACAGCTGGTAACTTTAAAGTTTGTGATGTTTCTAAGGCTTGCTGATACTGGCCTCATTCAGATATGGCAGTGGTGTTAYGTTGAAAGAGTCTGAAACAATATAAAATGAACATAAGAACTGAACTGAAGCTGCATATGAGAAGAGGCTCATACTRGGATCCAGTTTTCCTCATTGTTTCTCCCAGCTCTTACACATGTATCCTAACCAAGCAGATGACTTTGGGAAGATCTTGGAAAAGGCACTTGTGACTACTAAGCCTGCTCAAACAGTTTGAGGTGCTCAAATGTCAGTGCAGTGGTAGACTAAACAGTCTTCCAGCACTGTAGGATAAATGTTACTCCGAAGACCATGTAAAATGCAAAGTATGGGGGGAGATTGTACTAAGCTACTCAGTGTTGTCAAGGACACATGAAGACAGGCTTGTCCCTGGATGTTACAAGGAAAGGAAACAATTATGTAGTTTCACTGTCATACTGTAGAAGTAGTGCTTAACTGCCGTGATTGAGGTTTCACCTTGAATATAAGGGAATGTCTTTCCTTTCTTAACCTAGGTAATAAAAAGAGTAAAAACAGTTATCTTGAGCTACACTAGCTCACTGCTGTATTCAGCACGAAGTGCCACCAGCTATTATYGGCCTTGCTAGTATGTAACAATCTCGGTAGAAAGTGACCTTCCTGCCTGAGACATGATCCACTTGTTCCCAAGTTCTTTTGAGCCCTCATGTCCCTTTTTTTGCAAGCATGTAAGTACATTATGTCAGGAGTCTGGGGGTTTAGTGGGCTGCTGTTAGAATTTTTTTTTCTTAACAATAAGTGTCTTCATTATCTGTTCTGAGTTCAGCTGAGTGTTTATCTCCAACAGTTGAATTGCTGAAACAGAAGTGTTTTGCGCTTTGAGACTGCAGGTCTGGTAGGCAAGTAGCCAATAATGCTTTGTTGCTTGTTTTATAGTTATGACCTCCTCATGAGTAAGAAAACACTTTAGGCATACAGAGTGCCTCAATTTGTCATGAAGTCCTATGCTGTTAGTGACTTTAAGGCTGTCAAGCTTGGTTCAAGACAAAAGCTCAAAGTATCAGCCTTTCTCTTGATTAAAGCTTGAGCTTTCTTCCAAAAAGATACCTTCTTAGGACTCTGAATACAGCCTCAGAAGTCACTAGTTGTTCTCTGAAGCCTTTGGTACAGTAAGTTTAGCCTGACACCAAAAAAAAAATGCTCTTGTCTAAGTTATTACCTATTCTAGCTCCTAATCACTCCACAAAGGTTGTGGGAAAAACATCACAGATTATGAATCTACTATAGCTTTGTCCAGTGCGGTTCTGAAATCCAGACAGTGTTTAGCTAGTGTCAAATGCTGGAAGTCAAGACTAGACTTCTGCAAGTTTGCTGAAGCTGATGGCAGACTAACTTCAGAGCTTTGCTGTAGACCTCAGAGTAGTATTCTGTAGTACATATCTGAAGATGTGCCTTTCTAAGTCTTTTATAGCCCTTTAGAAAGGACAAGGAATGTCTAGCACTTCATTTGAGTAAGCCAGTAAATTTCACTTAAGTGATTCTGCCAAATGGAGTGGCCAGACAAGACTGAGCAGACTTGACTTTGCCTCCTACCCAAATATCCCAGTATTATTGTAGCTTTTGCTGGGTTCCTAATGCTGTTTGTGGAGGGAATAGCCTAAACTCAGCACTCACTAACTCTTCCAGCCTTTATATCAAACTTGACCTGTTGCTAGTCTAGTTTCAGGTTCCTGAAGCAGCTGCTGGCTGCTCTCAAATCATGAAAGTGACACACCAAAATGTTTTGACTGCTGACTTCTTCTAGAGGAAACTAGAACAGTGTGGGATTTCTTATCTTAAAGAAAATTGCTTATTAAGAATATTCACAGTGAAATTTCCAAAGCACTTAGAAGCATATTTCATTGAAATAAATGCAAACCCTACTCAACCTACCCTAGAACTAGCCAAAATCCAAGTGTCTAGCAAGGATGTTTAGGGTAGRGGCACAGTGGGGCAATGTTAATAGGCACAGTTCAGAATCCAAACTCTTAGAACTAAAGTTCCTGGGCATGTTCCACTGGATAGGACAGATTCTAGCTCTAAACAGAAACAACTGGAGTTTTATATGTTCATGTGGTGCTTACTGTGGGATTTGCAATCTTAAATCTAATTGGAAAGTTAAGGTGTATAGCCTGTGGATTTTTTTTTTTTGATGCCAGTGCCCTAATACCATCAGTTTTGGAGGTGTTTCTCTTCAGGGGATTCTCTACTTTTTTTTTTTAAACTCAAAGGTAGGAGGAAAAGCTGCAGATACTTGTTGTGCATGTCTGGAGGCCTTCATATCTGTCAGACAATATTAAAGGACTGCAGTGCTGCCAGAAACTGGATCCCTTAGTGCCTGAAGCCTGTGGAACGCAAATATTCATTAGCAGTGAGCAAGATGAAGCTGAATGGAGGCAATTATTTTTTTTCTTGATGAAGACTCATCCCTCTAAGCAGCTGCAGTATTTCTACTTCTGCAGTGATAAAGGGCTAGCTTCCTTATGCTTAAATCCTCCCCATCTTAATCTGGAGAGTACCTGCTTTAGTCACTCTGTAACTGTCCATTGAACACTGTCTTGAGAAGCAAGCTCTGTTTCCACTGCCACTTGATTGTTGCAGATGTAAGGGTYCATAGCTGTCTTGCAAGAAGCAAGTTGCTTTCCAGACATCCCACTTGTTCTTGAAGTGACCAACTGCCTTCAGGAAGGTAGTAATATACTATGTGCAGTAAATAGCAGTGCCAAGCCCATAGTCCCTTGATTTTTCAAAGCCCTTTAGGGAAGAGTTTGGACTGTCAAATTGGCTGCTCCTGTGATTTTTTTTTTAAGCAAGGAATTTCACCTCTTCAGCAGTCTTTCAGAACCAGGCCTGAGCTAAGRTCTACAAGATTTGAAGCGGGTGTGTGAGCATGTGTGAATTGGAGCTCTTAAAGCTTTGAGGGTGTTTAAGTCAAAGGGTAAGAAGATGAGGCTTAAAGCATACAGTTGAATTAAGGTGTGAGTCTAGGGCTGTTAGAAGATGATTCTTGGTATCATTCTTTTTCTTCAGGTTGTACCTGGGAATTTGGTGCTATGGTTAATTACATCAAGAAAACCTACCCTCAGACCCAGCTGGTTGTAGTAGGCTTCAGCCTGGGTGGAAATATTGTGTGCAAATACCTTGGAGAGACTCAGGCCAACCAGGAGAGAGTCCTGTGCTGTGTCAGTGTGTGCCAAGGGTACAGTGCGCTGAGGTAAGTTTAGAGGTTCTTAACTCTGGGATGACCTTCTGGGGGAGGTAGAAGAAAGGGAAGGTTTGGGGGAGTGTAGTGGGGGAAGAATTGTATGAAGGAGAAGCAGTGTAGTGTCTATAATAGTGTGCAGGGTGCCACCCAGCTAAATTAGCAGCCAGAGCTTTGATTTGGCAGTACAAAACCTGTCAACAATAAACACTTATGGGCAGGCAAATGCTGTTTGCTTTTTTGCATGTGTGAATTGGCCTAACTTTGTGCCATAGTAGGACTGCTCTGGTGCTCTAAGACCTGTGCAGTCCTGGTACAACAAATCYGAGAGGTTGGGCAGCATGAAAAACTACTGAGCTGATGCCACTTTTAAAAGCAGTAGCTTTGGTCTGAACTGTCCCTAGGTTCAGGTTCATAATGACTGTTTTCTGCCTTCAGTGTGCAGTCTGATTCAGCAGTTCTCAGCTGAGAAGACTGGAAAGAAGTACAGAGCTCATGCTGACACTACTCTCCTTTTACTGGTTCCCGAATGGGAAGGCAGTGCTGTGTGCCCATGAGGGGATGGAGAGACATTAGCAATAGTGCTCTAGCCTGAAATTTGGAAGGTGAGAAGGTTTATAGCTCTAAGGCCTGTATAAACTACTAATCTTTGGTTCCCTACTCAGAAACTAAGGCTATAGCACTTCAAAAGAGCTCTAACAGCTCCACCTAGTGCTAATACCTAAGCCTGAGATCTGGCTATTGCACTGCTGCCTGAACTGGTTGCTCAGCTGTGTGTGTAAACTTTCCATGCATGCACAGTTAATGAAGATTTAAATGGTAACTGGCTAAGCTAATGCTCCTAGTTTTTACTGTCCATCTGGGCAACTGCTGGGGCTTAGCTGACTTTACTGTAACTTCACTGCATTTTTAGGCACTGATAATATTTGTAAGGTGAAAGTCTATTGAGACTAGGGTACTTGGGTCAGGGTCTTATGGGAGAGTAAAAATGGTGAAACTGGGAGCCCTACAGGAGACTTGCTGTGAAATTTGGCTCCTCAGCTGGTGAGACTAGAGYGTGATATTGTTTAGGCTCTACCAGTACAGCAGTTTGAGAATTGGAGCACATAATACATAATAGCTCGGAAGTGGTAAGTATGGTACTCAGTCCAAAAGGTGCTTTTATGAGTAAGCTCTTACAGGTAAGAAAGAAGCTTTTTCTGGAAGCATTAAGAAATGACTAAAAGCTTTGTATGCAGTTCAGTAATAATCCAATGTACCTGGTCTATTTTGAGACACTAGCTCAAATCTGACTGTTGCTAACATAACTAAGTCTGAGTTCACTCCCTTAATCTGAACAGATGCTTTAAGGAATGGTTCCCTCCCCCCCATAAAATTTTTTTGTTCTGGTATGGAGCACAAGCAACCTTTTTAAGGCCAGCCCCCCCCCCACTCCAAACTGTTTTTGCAGYTATGAAGCAGGGTTGCAAGGATTGCATTTGGCCCTTGTTCACTTGATTCATCTTCTGCAGTTATGCAGTATTGTGGTTCTAGTCTCAAATGATGTGAGTAATGCTGTTCACTAACTGGTTTCTTTAGTGATATGTCATGATATGCTGGTAAACAGGTTGTCCTTATGCTGTCAGTTTAACAATACTGGACTTGGATTTCTCTGTGGTGGGGGAGCAGGAAACAGCTGCCTGTCTTGAGTTTGTTCCACAGAAGAACCCACTGAAGACTTGTATTATTGAGCTCTTGACTCCACCTGCTGGGCAAATGTTGACTGGCAAGTCTCTAGACACAACATCTGCTCTGCATTACTGTGCATTTGCCAAGAAGGCTTTTCAGATCTTGTTTCTTCTTACCTAATCTCTACCACTGCTTCTAAACACTGATCAGMCAGATAGCTGGTGAAAAGCAACAACAGTAAATACCCACTAAGGAAAAAATGGGGTAGAGGGCCTTATGCCCTTGGTTATAGAAGGGGGAGGTACAAAACATCTCCAGATGGAATGAATAAGCCTTAACTTTCCCTGACTTTGTCTGGTAGGCTAAAATAGCTGGTCTCTTACCTCTGAGCCATGTAACAGTGGATTACCCTAGTAGACATGACCAGTTAGCTTAGAATTTAACTTTAAGACAGTTTATACAACCTTTTCCCCCAAAATCCTTTTAGGAGGTGAAGGAAGAAAAGTGGTGGGCAAGATGAAGCATGGAACTGAAATATGCCAGCCTTTTCAAGGCATTAAGCCTGTGTCCCATATACAGATGTAAAGTGGCAACAGTACAAGAATCTGCCAGCAGACTGGAGCTCTTGGTTTAATCAATAGACATGTAGTTTAGAGAACTTAGTTCCTGAGGCTAAATGGAAACATGTCTCCTTATTCCTTAATTTCTGCCTGTACAGGTTTGGTTCTGCTTCTTGATCTTGAGGAATGTGTCTTCACTGTAGCTACAGGCTATGGGGAAGGTTCCCAGTTTTGAAACTTGTGCAGTCAGCTTCCCCAGCTGTGGTGGGGAAGTATAGTAGCTTTAACTTCAATTGTCTTGAAATGACTGAAGGTTTGCTTGGAAGGTGTKAGTAGAGGAGAATGTGCATCTTTCCATCTTCATTCTTTCTCTGTCACCACAAATGTAGTAGATAGTGGTGGGTGATCTTTTATGAAATTAGATATTTTACCAGACTGTGTTCTGACATGGCTTACTAGAAGAAAATACAGCTTATGCTTTGCTAGGGAACTTGCAGGTCATGACTTGGGAAGCCATGTTAAATCTCACTTAAACATTGATTTGCAATGAAGTAAAGCAGGAATAGTTAAGTAGCGGAAATTCTGCTTGCAGCATTTTTGGGTTGCTTGGTAAATGATAGTATGTTCCCTCAGTAACAGCAAACCTTGTTGAGAGTAAAGCTATAACCTGGCCATGACCCTGCATAGCAAAGAAGTACTTGTATCTGGCAGAGCTCACAAGTCTGGATGACTTTAACTCTGTTTTAACAACCAATAAGCTGGGAAGTGCTATTCTGTTTCAAATCTGATACTACTTGCAGCTGCAGCTAGTATTTATTCTTATAGCTCTTGCCAGTGAAGCTGACAGTAATCTGTAAACACTGAAAACATCTGCACAAATTTTCTTCTGCAGAGTTAACTCATGCCACTGAGAGTGTTTTTCTGCAGCAACAGGCTTAAGATTTAGTCCTTTGCTTGGTAGTCCAATTAGGTAAGCTAGATTCAACTTAGGCAAGGGATACTAAAATCTTGTTGGTGTTGTGGATCTTGATTGATGGCTCTTAGCCGTTTTGCTCAATGGAGCATTTAATTGCATTGTGCAAAATGAGACTGCAGATGAGTATTCTATTACTACTGACCTCCATCAAAGTGGAGGCCATTTCCTGGAGGAGGTTAAGCTATAGCAGGGAAAGCCTGGAGACTGTTTATGCAGCCTCTAGGCTGCCAAAGGTCCTATGAAATTACTGCGATCTTTCAAGATTGTTAATTGCTTTATGTTCTCTTCTAGGGCCCAGGAAACCTTCATGCAATGGGATCAATGTAGAAGATTTTATAACTTCCTCATGGCAGACAACATGAAAAAGATCATCCTTTCCCACAGGTACTGTAGTTTGTCACTTGGATTGATGGTTTTGATTGGGTTAGTTGCTGTTCTGTGTTTGTAATCTCTTCTCAGCCCTTTAGAATCAAACTACTGAAGACTTATGCACACGTTCCTTGCTTAAGGGTCTTTAAATGAACTAATTAAGGGAGCTCATCCAGTCTCATTCATATGTTAGAAGAAAGCAAGTTTTGCTGTTTGTCTTCCAAGGAGACTTGCTTAATGAGTAAACAAGATGAGCACAGGAAAACACCATAATTAAACTTCAAAGTGGAGTATTCTGTCTTTTTCACTTCTAGCCAAAGAATTACTTAAGGAGCCTCTTGTTCTGCTGCATACCTGAGGTAGGATTAATCCTCAAGGTGAGGATCTGCTGATCTGCTGCATGGGGCTGCTGCTTATCGCGTAAGCAGTCAAACTGTAGATCTAGCTTCTAGCTCCTATTCTAGAAAGATCATGTAGCTAGCAGAATATTCAGTGTTGCTCTTGGAGTGCAGCTGTACTTAGTATCCCTGTGCTACTGTTGTGATCTGTGGCTCTCGCATACTGAGGGAATGTGTTAAACAGGTGGCTTGCTCAGTGTTCAGTTTTCTCCATCAAAAATTCTCTAGGTACTTCTCAGGCAATGAATATGTAAGTACCTCATCTGTGTGTGTTTGAAGGTCTGAGTCAAGAGAAGGGGGTAAATAGCTACTTTTGACCCATTCTAATTAAGTGTCACTTGTGGGCTTTCAGTTAATTCCTGACACTCCTGTGCAATGTGAGACTTGCAGAAGGAGTTAGGGAAACTGTGTTGTATGGGGTAATCCATCTAACTTGCTTTAGATGGGGAAAATATTTAGACACCTTGATCAGACAACATGTGGAATTATATAATCCTCTCTGCACTAAATGGTGCTTAGTCATAACTTAGAGAAATCTAGTGCTGGCTTGGAGAGAGAATCTGTTAAACTAAATTTTTTTCTATAATGAATCTTCTGTGCTTTAGGACAGCTCCCAAAAAAACAAACCTAGTCTCCTTCCTGCTTTGCCCTGCAGCTGTATCTAAAAGGGAACAAAGCTGGAAAGCAGGGTTTTATTCCACTTGTTAAGGGAGTGGTTTGTTCTGGTAAAGAAACACATCCTCTCCTGAGGGTAATAACTAATTATGACAAATGTCCATAGTAAATAGCTTTCTGCTAAGGTAATGCCCCAAGTAACTTGAGAGATGAGCTAATCTAATCTGTGCTGCAGGACTTCAGTACCAGATGGCAAAGGAGATGGTATGCTCAGGACTGTTGGTGCTCTTGCTTGAGCCACAGCCTGTGTTTTGAGTACCCTTAGCATTGTCTATTCTGGGAAAAGCTTAGATGTCCATAAGGTGTGTGGGTTTTTTTGTTTTTTTTTGTTTTTTTTGTTTAGTACAACAGCAACACATAGGGAGAAGAACAAATAAGCTCTGCTTTTTCCCAGGAAAGCCTTATGGCTACAGAGCCCACTTCTATCTTGTCAGATTTGGTGAACTCATTTTCCCTTGAGCTGGTCACAGCTTTGCTGCCTTTGTTTATGGTACCTGGATCTCTGTCTTGATATTACTCTTTCAGGCAAGTTCTTTTTGGAGATAACATGAAGAAGCCACAGAGCCTGTCAGATGCAGATCTGAGCAAACTCTACACAGCAACATCCCTCATGCAGATTGATGATAACGTCATGAGGTATGAATGGAGATTCTCTGATTCTCTGTAGCTCTCTAAAAGCACCTTCATTCTCAAGTGTTGTTCTCACATGCCTCTAGCTATGCTGATGGGAATCTTCTGAAATGCAGTGCTGACAGCCTCAGGACTCCTTTGCCTCTGAATAAAGCTTAGCAAAAAAGTCAATCTCAGCTTCTGTAAAACCACTTGAAGTATTTGCTGTAAGTAACATCTGAACTTGCAGCCTGGAATAATCTAGGAAGAGGCTAGACCTAATGAGCTGCAGCAAAAAGCTGAAAGTATAAAATGTAGAAAGCAGCTCAACTATTCAGGTATGTCTGTAGCCCTGGTTTAATTTTAACTGAAAAAAGCCCTCCCAAAAAACTGTGTTACTGCCTTCTCCGTTAGCATTAAGGTCTACTGAAACAACAGCCTTTTTACTGGCTGTACTAACACCCAAATTAAACTTTCTGCTTTATTAAGCAGCATTCAGTTACTCTTGTCTTTGRCAGTTATTCAGTGACCTTATTTTCCTGTACTGTGGCATGTTCTACATCAGGCATTAATACCTTTCCAAAATGTTTAAGCTATAAACTGGCTGTGCTCTATAGACTTATGATTTTTGAGAGACTTGAAAGTATTGCATTTTTCTGCCTTCCCAATAGTGCTTCATAATTGAATTTTCCTACTTGACCCTAATCCTGGAGGCCTTTGCTTTGGGCTTACTGCAAAATGGGCACTTTTCTTTCCAAAAATAAAGCTAAGTGGATTCAGTGAACTCTTGGCTTGGGAGAGAAGGCRAGGGAACTGGTGACTAGGGAACTAGCCGTAGTAAATAACGAACTACAGTGAGTTCAGAATGGCCTGTATTTGTCCCTTTTTAAGGTTCATAAGTAGTCATGTTTTTACCTTTGGAAAGGCTTTCAGGTGAAGATGACAAGATAAACTTTTCCTTCCATATATATGAATTACTAATAAGTGAGGAAGGATACTTTTTAAAGCCCTAAAGGCCACTAGGTTCCAACTGGTGGGTTTAACTTGCCCTCTACAGAACAAATACAAATCCTGCTATTGTAGTGTTTGAGTAAGCACACAAAGCATGAAGGCATGTGCTGCCAAAGAAGGATATTGCAGGGGTAAACTAGACAATTTAGTCTACAAAAATCCAGGCATCAGTTATTCTGTGAAAGTATCTTTTATTTGGGAGTAAGAATCTTTTGGAAGTCAAATGGGTACTAGAAACAGATAACTGCAATGTTTCCATTTCAGGAAATTCCATGGCTACAGTTCCCTGAAGGAATACTATGAAGAAGAAAGCTGCCTACAGTATTTGCACAGGGTAGGCTTTTGCAGTTGAGACTGTTCCTGTACCTTAATTTTCCTGCTGGAGGGGAAATGGTCAGTGGTTTCTGTATTGCCGATTCCTAGATACAGCTATTCCTGGACAGAGTATCTTGGAATGGAAGTTTAATTTTTAACTCTAATACTGGTACTAAATGCTCTGGGTGCTGCTAACCCCCATGGGTAGTAGCACCCAAGTGGTCTAGACAAAGACAGACATTCAGCTGAACCCATCTGAGCATACATGGGTAATGTAGAAAGCAAGGGGTGGAATACAGCCTRCAGTTTTCAAGGAGGAATAACTTACTAGATATTCTGGGAGAGGCTCTTGGCCTCTCATCTCCTCATGACCTCGTGTCTGAAAGGTAAATAGCAGATCAAAGTGCTGCAGATGTAAAGATGAAAGGTAATTCTCTTGATCTGCGGAATCAGAGGATGGAGGCATTCCAAAGGAACTTCAAGTTTGAACTTTAGTAACAGAGCTGGCACTTGCTGCCTAGTATGCAAAGTAATGCAGAGCAAAGACTGTAGGTATCTGAGTTCTTGGGAGTGGGGGATTGCTGACTCTGGATCTGAATCTGCTCTGTTATATCCTGTCTGTTTTCATGCAGTTAAACTGAAAAATAATTACTACAGAGCACTTCACTGGTGAAAAGCCACTAGTCTTAATTCTAACTGTCCCTGTTTTCACAATGGTTCTGCAGGTGCAGAACAACCCTGAAATAAGATGCTTGAGTAAACTCAAGTTGAGCAGCTATTTTTGCAGTTTGAATGAAATTCAAATACCAACTCCTTACCATTTTTCTTCTGTCATGTTTCATGGCACAGATTTATGTTCCTCTTCTGTTGGTTAATGCTGCTGATGACCCTCTGGTGCATGAGAGTCTTCTATCAATTCCAAGAGCTCTTTCAGGTATGTTGAAGCAGTCTGCTCCAGCAGTGTGTACTTGTGTACCTTCAGCTTCCTTATTGCATAATGGTCCATGATTACAAAGCAGCTTGACTTGCCTTCTTACATCAGTAATCCTGTAGAGATGTACTGAGCCTCTTTAAATCACCAGCTAGAACCAGAAAGGCTATCCTTGAGCAGAAAGAACTTTTGAACATTCCTTCCAGGGACCTTCTGCTCTTTCTGACTCATGCTGATAGCCAGGAGGCTGTTTTCAGGTTGCAATCTTTAATGCAAAAAATGCTTCCTTCTCTTCACTCCTCATTGGGAATTAAGTGGGTGGTTATAGTGTTGAGATAGTCTTGAGCAACTGTAGATGAACAGCCTCTTCTGCTGATAAGGGAGAAGGTGCTTGGTTAGGTTACTTCCTAGTGGACTAGGATTGCTGACTTGAAAGAAGAGTTGAAGACAGACAGGCCAAGGAAAAGGCAAATGACCTTTTGAAAAGGTCCCTCCTAGAAGAGGGTTGGTTGCTGTTTCTTCAAACGGTTGATGCATAGGCAGTGTAGCAGGTTCATCTTATTGAAAGATGTGGAGGAGGATTAATGAAAACCTCCCAGACTGAAGCAAGCAGAATTTTTCTCCATGGGTAGAACAAGGTGGCTGCTGTACTTTCAGAGCTTTAAACTTACAGTCCCAGTTTCAGCACACATGAGTTAGCATTTTGGCATGGATGTGACCTGTATTGCCACCAGGGCCCAACCAGTAACATTTGTTGGGCAGCTTTCTAATACTGGCTAGGATTGGTTCCTGTGGACTGACCTGTTCTGTGAAGTAACACTGACTTTAAATTAGCCATGGCCTTTGCCAGTGTTCCTAGTTCTTCAACAAAGTTCTTCCCTTGATTCAGATGCTATGGCAAGGATGGAGATGGTTGTCTTAACTTTAGTAGTTTAGAGCTGAGAACTAAATCATATTTTCTGGAATGTTGTGATTCTTGTTTTACAGAGAAACGGGAAAATGTCATGCACGTGCTGCCACTTCATGGAGGCCACTTGGGCTTTTTTGAGGGGTCTGTACTCTTCCCAGAACCTCTTACTTGGATGGATAAGCTTGTGGTGCAATATGCCAATGCCATCTGCCAGTGGGAGAAGACAAAGTCTCACTGCTCAGACACAGAGCAGGCTGTATCTGGCCAGGAGTAACTGACCCAGCGRCTCTGGATCACTTCAGTATCTCTCCCTTTGGGGAAAAACTTGTTCCCTCACCTGCTGCTTCAGGTTTCCATTCTCCTTGATATCCTAGGACTGGGGTTTGATCACAATGTTTCTTTCTGAAAAGTGGAGTTACAGCAGAACTTAATATCTGATCAGAGCATCTTTGCATATATAGTTATTTGGGCTTGTAACTTATTGCTCTGCTTGAATTGAGTTGCTAACTGTGGCCTTYTACAAGGTTGTTGGGCTCAAGAGCTTGTTCAGAAGTTTCGAATGACAAATTCTTCCACCAGCTGGTCAAACTTCATGTTTGCAGCATTTATTTAGATGTAGATGACAGGCCAACTACAACCCTCCGACTCTGTTCTACTCTGTCCCAGTGCTGGAAGAACTCTGTACCAAGCCACAGCCAGTGGTTCAGCCTAGTATGTGGCCTGCAAAAACAGATGCCTGACTACAAGCTGAGTTCCAGACCTTGCACCATCTCAAGAGAGTCTTACTTCCTAGGAATGCACTTCCAAAAGTGAATAGGTTTTAAAATACTTAGCTTTTCCATGTTTGTCTGTAGTTTGGGATATTTCTATGCTGGGATTCCAGGTAGAGAAGAGCTGCAGGTTGTTAATACTGGTTAATACTTTTCTATGTAAACATGTTCTCATACCAAGACCAGGTCAGTCACCGTATCGTATTTGCTTCTTTATTTAAATGTAGTTGTATTAAGTACTGGATTTGTTTGACCTAGGGCTTTTTAAAACTGGCTCTGGCTTCCAAATGGAAACTGCTGATTATGAATCTGTGGGATCTTTCTGTAGGGTTAAATTGTTTCCAAGTAATTCATAGAGAATGGATGTACATTGTTAGAGGCTGGTTTGTAGGGAGGAATGTATRTGTGTTTTCTTAGTCTTACAGCCTACCCTGGCATAAGGGGAAGTATCAGAACTCTTCCCRTTAACCTTCAGAGCATTGAATGGTTTTAAGGCAAGGTTCTAAGGGAAATTATGTGCCTAGAGGTGATGGGAACTGTGTAGCTCTAGCCCTGCACAACTGAAATAGTACCTTCATATGGCTAACTGCTTCCATATCCATGTAAATCCTGTAGGATTACTGGCTCCAATAAGACACTGCACTGGGCTCTTCCTCCCTTGAATTCCTTTTCCACGCTCATACATCTGCTTCTAGTTTAAATGTGCAAAGTGAAGTGTGGAACTATATATGCAGGAAAGATGCCTRTTCTCTTGTGCTGTTCCCTCAAGTGGCTGTTAGTCTGTGCCAAGGCAGTTATTCAGAACTAGTTTCTCTCCTGGAAGGGAAATCTATCCCATGACAATCTGGAGACAAACTTTGTGATCAAAATCTTTGCTTTACTGTTTGTTCTATCAGTGTTGTAATCTTGTTAATCCATTTTTAGGATGCAGTCTCAATGAATTTTTTTTCCCTCGTCATACTTCCCATATCAACCAGCACTTTATTGCTTTAGCCTTGGTTTATGTTCTAGGCACTTTAGTTTATAGCTTAAGAGTAAAACAAGCTGCAAGACTTCAGTCCAGTGACATAGGGAAACAAACCTTCTGGGCTGCCCAGTCCCTGAACTTTAGGCTGGAGCAGTGGGTTTTTGTTTTAATAAAGCAATAATTAACTATTGTAGCAAAGGTGCATCAGGAAATTCCTTTCAGTTTGCCTTAGGCCAGCCACTTTGGCCTGTTAAATGAACTGTGGTTGTCTGCACAWTCCCTTTGTTAGTAGATCCAGGTTTCTTTTTTCCTCTCAAAGAAAAGGTATGACCAAGTAAAGCTCCATAGTGATACTTGGCCATGCTTGCGGCTGTTTCTTAGGGAGTATTTTGGGGCATCAATAAGCAAGAATATTCTTAAATGATGAATTTGTGCTATTGTCTTATTCATACTTGCTGCATCTGTGTATCACCAAAATTTGTCATAAAATCAGATTTTTCTTAAGTAGCTGTTTATGTTGTAGTCATTGGATGTGACTTAAATATCTTTCCTTTAACAGAGGTGRACTGTAAGCAACACCTACATACATCAAATAGTATAAATGTATAGGGATGTTTTCCATTTCCAGTGGATTACAGCTTCAGAATTGTTTGAAGTTTGAACTTTCATAGCAAATTCTTCAGCTGTAGCTGACACAAGTCATAGTTGCCTGCCTTGAAGGTACAAAGCTGCCCTTTCCATGGCAAGAGATTCTGTCTCTGGAATGCTTGATCCTTCTTCCAGGTGAGTAACAACTTCAGACAACTCTAGAGAAACAAATTGTTCTTGATACTGATACTAATGGRAAGAGCCCAACATGTGGATACCTATAGAAGGAAGGAGTGCATATATCTAGTTACTTTGAGAGCAAAATACCTGCCTCCCTCAGGTTTGAGAACCTTAAAGCAGAGGCTCTCTTCCCCACTTCCCAAGTGGTTAAAATTCTGCCTTCCTTCCCAGGATCCCAGACTTCCAGAAGCAGTTCAGTGGTTGGCCCAGAACATGAAAGCAGGAAATGAGAAGTGAGAATTGTTTGAGTACTATCTGGGAAGGCAAAGCAAGTGTTTTTTAACTTCTGTGTTCAYGTTAAGTGACACACTGCTCTTCAGTCAAGTTATGCCAGTCTAGCTGAAAATGAAGTTTTGTTCTGCAAGCCTTTCTTCAAAGAGCTTTTCTTCATTGCTTTTCCTTTTARGGAGGCTAGTACTAACCAGTCTTGATGAGCAGGTTTTCCTGCTTCTGAGGTGTGAGGRGGTTATGTTCTCATTAGCTGTAACATTAGGTCTGACTGACTTCACTAGCAGATGCCAGTCAATGATCTCTGAGCAAGTGTCTCCTAAGATGAGGTGAGCAGCTAGGGAGCTGACCAAGCAGCAGGAGCTGTATTTTTGTCAATTCAAGTCTGCTTTAAAAATCAGAGGGATTTTGGGGGGGGAGTAATCCTTCCTGCCCCACAACATGAGCCTTCATATTTCAGGAGTGCCGATACTGTGGACTTCTTGAACCTGGCTAGAGAAGCAATATTAATAATGGGTCTCTTGATCCCTTGATCTGTTTTTGCACTTGCATCTATAGGTGTTTGAACTGCCTGTATCTTGACTATTTGATTCTAGCCTGTTTGGGGAGGAATTTTTGTCATGGTTTAAACATTGTGCGAGGGTTCCGAGACCTAAAATGCATCCCAAGCTTGWTGTAGATGGGAGCAGTAAAATCTCTCCTTGTCCTCCATTTTCCCCCCACCCCCCCCAGTTTGACAAGGCTTTTAGAGCCAAGACTAGCAGTAATAGCCTAAAGAGACCTTGGGAGTAGGAGAATAGGAAACTACACAGCATGCACTGCAGCTTAGAGACCTTCAGAGAAGGGAATTCTGTATCAATGTTGCTGCTGCAAGTGACTGGCAGCTGAAGCCTAGTGCCTGTACTCAAAGATGAATGGGACTTTCTCCAATTCTGATCTGGAATACTCTTCTCCCTCCAAATAAGGTAATGCTAATCTTGTGGACAGGTGCCTTTCATTTGGCTAGCAAACCCAACCTCAAATGCACTCAAAACTTTTACTGCTTTCTGAAAGAAAACTGAAGTTTTCTGTGTAGTTGAGTCTTTAATCTCTCAGCAAGGCAAGTGAGCTTGTTAAAGTGTGCACTTTTAAATCCTTATTTTATAGTTTGGTAGTGCAGCTCTTCAGGACTTTGGCATGAAAAATCTACCATGAACTCTAAACCCACTCTGAAACTAAGTAGAAAAAGCATTAGTAGAGCTCTTTGGCATTTGGTATACATTGAGCAGTGGGGAGAGGGTCGTAAGTAGCACTTGAACATAAACCCCAAGGGCACTCCCCATCAGATTGCAAGTTGTGTGATGTTAGGCTGGTCCAACTGTCATCTTTGGAGAGATCTGAAGGTTGTAGGTGAGCAGCTGGGGCTTTGTCCTACTGAACATAAACTGTCAGCTTCCATCACATCAGATCTGTTGGCATTTTTAATGGTCACTTTATAAGCTTCTAAACTGAAGGTTCTTCAGATGAGTCTGACTGTTGTAGTTGCACTCTGAAGACAGATAATTGAACTGCCCTGAAGTTGTCTTCTGAGCACTATTTCTGCAACTCTTGTTTGTGAAGATGCAGGTTACAAAGACTGCATTAAGCAAAGATGGTAAGAACTGATACCTCCAATACTAAATTTAGCTAAGCTGCCTGTGTCATCTATCCTGGGTCTGTCACAAGCTCCTAGACCACAGCCCTTTGACATGTGGTGCCTTGCCCTTTTTCTTCCTCCCTTGACATCAGCATATCTAGAGACTTCAGTAACAGTTCTGTCAGAGCTTTCAAGTTCTGTTTTTGTAATAAATTTCTCAACTCTAATGAGACATTTCCCGGGGGTGTACACAGTACAAGTGCTATTGTACAAGTGTTTGACTTAAAGGACCTTTATGGGCAGCATAAAACTAGCTACAGTATTTTAAGGCTTAAAATAAGGTGTATTAGTAGTGGATCATCTTTCAGCTGTCTGCTCCTCAAATCTGTCCCCAGCAGTAGGGATTGAGTCAGAGAAGGAGTTTAAGTGACTTGCTGCCTTGAAATCCCAAGATTCATGTATCTAAATCCAGCAACATATAGCTGGAGGTAGATTCTCTATATTTACATCTGAAAGAGCAGAATGGCACTTCAGGAGTTAATTGCCAAACAGTTTAGTCACCTGGATTTTCTTAGAAATATTATGCCTATATGGGGCTCATTGAAGTTCTTTGGCCTTTTTCAAGAAAACCAGAAAAGGCTCTGTCATTCTGCTGCATGTATAGATCATCTCATAAAGAGCATTTTGCTGCTTCTGGTTTGAGTCATACTCCGTGAGTCCKTGTTCTTTTGGCAGATCTGTAGGTTGTATAGTGTCCAGGGCCCACTGTGACTCAAAAGTGTCTCCTTCAGGAGTACTAGTTCTAGGCAAAAAACAACAGTTCTTGATGGGAAGGTTTTCAGATTTTTTTTTTTTTGCTGAACTTGATGCCTTAGAGCAGCACAGACCTAAGGAAGGGGTGTTTTGCACATGTACCCCTTCTGTTGTGGGGCATGCTTAGTACTGTTGGCTTGGATTTTCTTCTGTCCTTGGGAGAGTGTAGATATATATGCCACCAATATATCCAAGTGGCTGCCAGATGTTCAGTTCATGCTGGAAGGGCTTCTAGGGTTATTCTGAACTGCTTTTCAAAAACCTGGATATTTGGTTTTGCTCATTAAATGCTGTCCTGGACTGCAGCACTAGTCATTATTTGGTTGAGTCTGCTGATATTGAACAGTCTTTTTTGAGTCTCTCTAACTTTCCAAAAACTCCAGCCTTACATCCCCTGTGTGTAACGGCCATGTCTCTTTCCTTCTCACTGGATGGTCTTGCCGAAGCTGGGCATCTTAATGCCAGTAAGGAGCCTGATCCCCTTGAGGTGGCTCTACCCATACAACTTCTCTTGCTTTTTTGTAAATGACAAGCTTATGTTGCCTGTCTCTAGTCAAGCCAGTGCTTTGAATAGAGAGATTCTAGGAGGCACTCATATCTAATGTCATGACTCCCCTGGGGTGCTGACCCTTCTGATGGCCCCTGAAAACTAGGGAGTCTTCAAAAACAAAYCCAACAACTGACACTTGATATAACTAAACCCTACTACTTAGCCCAAATGAATACCTCTCCACAGAACATGGGTGTTTTTCACACTATTTGACTCATCCGACAATCCAAGTACGTTTTAATAGATTCTTTCTCAAGAAAGCACAACTTCTTTTCAAGAGATACCTTTCTCTCTGAATAACCCCAAGGTGAAGAGGCAGGTGGACACCTCAGGAAGCCAGATCTGTACTGTTCTCATGTTGTTCCTGCAGTTGTGTTAGAATGGGCTAAGTGATTTCTAATGTTCTTGGTAAGCAGCACAGTTTACTGTGGAAAATAATTTGAATTTGCAAACTTATACTCTGGAACCATCTCTAAATGCTGCCCTGAAAAAGCTTGTATCAAGATACCCTCCCAGCTGCCAAGTTCTGAGTCAAATTCTCTGAAGCTGACAGCTGCAGGGGAGATGATTTGCAACTAGCAATGCAATTTTTCTATATCTGCTGATGTTTACCTTTAAAATTATATATAAAAATATATTAAAAAAACAATGTCTTTGATTTTTTTTTCTTTTTGTTCTGTGTGGTGTAAAATGGAGGTCACTGCGAAACAATGTAATTTTGTTATCTCTGATTCAGTGGGATTTCTTATTTAAAAATAAAGGACTTATTGAAGTCAGTGTTATATGTAGTGATTGTGTACAGTGTCATTGGGTGATTGGGGAAAAATCTAACTCACTTCTGACAGACAGCATCAATACTTTCTTACACATTTTCTCTGTAGTAAGGAAAAGATCATCTGACATGGGAACATGTTGAGCCAGCAGGGTATCTCTAAATATCGTCCCTTCCCTTTGGATTAGATAAATGCCTTGGAGCAGGAAGAATCATTTAGCTCTAGGCCTCAAATGTGAATTTGGTATTAGAACACTCATGACCAGAAATGTTAACATCTAAAAATGTGACTGCCTKGAGGAAAGGTAGTCTTAACACTACTGTAGAATATTCTAAGACATGAGTTGGCTTCTGTTTTCCCTCATTTGTTTGCCAAGCAGGACACCCTTGTTGCGAACTCCAATTTCATGAACTCTGCCTCTACATTGACTCCTCTGGTGTTAAATGCAGAAGGTCTAGGAAATTCATGTAGKAAATAGGAATGACCTGCTCATTTCAGCAAGTAATATCCTTATCTTTCCTGCTGCTTTTAGGTTTTGTGTGGTTTTGTTGGTTTTGTGAGTTTCTTGTTTTTCTTTCACCTTTCACTTCTACTTTATGGCAGTCTGTATTTTTGTGCCCTTCATTTGGAATGTTTAACTCTCAGCTGCTTGCTGAAGTGAGCAGTATTGTAGACACTTGGGCCTACTGCGTAGGGGTTGTACATAATGGTGGATGGTGTGGCACTCCCCCACTCTCTATTCTAGCTGGAGTCTTCCTTGCTTTTTTGCATTCCAGGGAGCAGCACAAGGAATGGTGCAGCCACATAAAACCTCTGGGGAGAAGTTAGTCTGATGATTCCCTGTGTGTAGGTGGATCTTAAACAATTGCCTTGCCTGTTAAGTCAGCTGGGATGTTACTTGATGGCTAAGCACTRGGTTGTCTAGCAGACCCTTGAGCAAAGCAGTGCGTGGCTTTCTTGGCAGTTGAAGGTGCTTAGCAGCTCAGCCTTCCCTGAGGCCTTGACTTAGGGCCAACTTGTCAGGCTTTTGCTACTGCATGATCCCTGCYTGCAGCTTTGAGCGGACTTGGCGGTGTTGGACAGTGACAGTATCCTCATCTCACTTGGGAGGCTTGTTGCTGAGAGAGGTCTCTGAAGCATCTCTTGTGGAGAATAGAGATGTTGGTTACCTAACAGGCAAAATGACTGCCCTGAAAACTGTCAATATGCAGATTCCACCCCCCCCCCCCCCCCAGGACCTATTAGGTTGTAGGCAAGAATTTTCTAGAGATGGTCTGTGCCAAGACTAAGGTCCTTAAGTGGGCACAGAAGCTAGCAGCCCTATGCTTGCAGTGCATGGAAGGACTCTTCTCTGGGATGGCAGAGATTTCTCTGCAATCAGCATCAAAGTGTTTAGCTCATGCATCTCTGCAGAAACTGGGATTTGCTGGTTTTTCCCTACTGGACAGTGAGTGAGGGCCCTCCTTCAGAGGGAGCAGTACTGACTTACATGCAGTTCAGGTACCTGAGGGCAATTGTGACTGGTCCTCGGAAAATGGCACTCTGCCACATGATGGAGCTGCTGGCTGTGAAAGTACCTTACCTGGGCGTAGCGATATCCGATGCTGACTGTTTTCTGCCTGTCAAACTGGCTCACCAAAGGCTTGGGAGATTTGAATAGAGTCTCCTAATCTTTCAGTGRCTGGCAGAAAAAAAACATACGCAGCAGCCTTTCTGGCCAGGATGCTTTGAAAAGGGGCATATATAGAGTTAATAACTTGTTTGAGCCTAGGGTGGAGAGAAGCACTGCCAGAACAAGTGTTTTATTGCTACTAAATGCTCTCCTGCAAGCTTGGGTTTGTTTGTTTGTTTGTTTGTTTGTTTTTTGTTTTTATTTTTTTTACTTATATCTGTCTCATTTGGTCTGTAAGCAGGGCAGTTGAGACGGGTGAGCTGTTGGGGCTGGGGACAGGACTGTCACTACTGCTCCTCTGTAGTGAGAATTACTCTGTAGGAGACAGTGTTTTGGGCTTTATGTCTAGTTTATCAGCCTTTGTGGTTTAGCCATTGCATCTGCTTCAAAACTCCCCAGGTGGGAGTCACTCTGGGGAAGCAGCAGAGGTCAGCATGGATCTTGCTTCCAGTTTTATTTGCAACCTGTGGGGAGCAGCCACAGGCATCTTCCAAAGGCTGTAACTGTCCCAGTGTGAATCTCAGAGGCAGGAGTGTGATGCTCCTGTGTCTGCATGTGGGGTGGTTTTTTTTTTTTTT
>NW_028186401.1:5957588-5968691 GCF_003343005.1 Rhea americana
GAATTTGAGTTACTTGTTTTATCTAACAGCATTTTTTTTTTTTTTTTTTTTTCTTCTTAAAAAAATCAGTAGTACAATTGCTCAGTCTCCTAGGAAGCTCGGTTATTGTCTTTGCACTAGCCTGATAGCTGTACAGCTCTCCTATATGGCTTCCCTGAGACTTCTCTAGATGCTCCCTGGCCTCATAGAGAGCACAGCATAGTAATGAGGCAAATGGAGCTAAGAAGTGCCTTTGGGTCTTCCTCTGGGCTCCTGCACAAAGTTGATCCAGCCTCAGGCTAGGAATCCCAATGCTCTGTGGTTTTTGGTGAATCAGTGGTGCTGCTGAGGTTAGAGAAAATTGATTTAACCCCAGCCATCTCTGCCCAGACAGGCCCCATCCTCCCTGCAGCTTCAGAGCCAACATCCTGTTTGGTTTGAGTCTGAGCCAGTGTCCTGGTGAATGCAGCTCTTGTCAGCACCCGCCACCTCAGACAGCTTCCAATGGGGTTCTGGTCTTTTGCTTTGCTAATGAAAGGCACCTGTGTGTAACAGCAGAGCTGGGAGAAAGAGAGGAATGAAGCATGCTGCAGTACACYGAGTTGACAGAAAGGAAGGTAACCATGAAGTCCTGGACAGAAATTGAGGACTTGCTTCTCTGCAATCCCTCTTGCTCTTATACTAGGTCACCAAGGGAGGAGCAGGTGGTCTAAGACTAGGTATCTCATATGCTGCTTGGATGAGCTGCTTTTTGCTTCATCACCTATGAACTTCTAGTTCATAAACCTGAGACAGGGCTGTCACCCATTACAGGATCATGAATAGCTCTTGTGTTAGAAGAGGGTCTTCCTCTCCTCAATTTGGTTGATTTTTGTGAGGCTTTTCTGGCTGAACTGCTTAGATCTGGGTTCCTTCTCATGATGCAGTGCTAGGAGAAAGACAGTGGTGTTAAGGTGTTCAGGAGGCTGTGTTCTGCTTGGCTTTCACTGTACTGTGGCTAAAGCCCATGTATTCTTAGAGGTTACTGTAGCTTCTGTTCCTTATCTCTTGCTGCCTGGAGGAGTGGGGATTAGGTGGAGCCAGCTCCATTTTGATGCCCATTCACATTCTTGGTTGCATCCTTTAGGCTGATTTCTTTTTCCTGGTTAGAGCAGAGGACTGAGAATTCGGGGTCCTGGTTAGGCTGGGAGGGGGACCTCATTCTAGCATTCGAGGAGGATGGAGAAAGCTGTTTCCTTGGACCCTCTGCTACAATAGCCTGTTCAGATGCAACTGTCAATGAAACCGGTACAGGGATTTTCCTCCCAGATGCTGGCACTTGTAGCCTCCTTAGAAACAGCAGCATAGCCAGTGCCTGCCTGTGTCCAACAAGCTGCACCTCTGTTCCTTGCCATATGCCACAAGGGACCCAACAGCTCTACTGTTAAACACTTTTTTATTTCTCTGCATACATGTTTCAACCAGCCCTTCAGGGGGTCTCCTGCAGTGATGGCCTCTGGCTGTGTTATCCACAGTTGCACAGAATGCTTCAGCTTTCTGCTGAGCTGGGGTTGCCCTCCTGCTTTCCCAAAATGCCAGTCCTCTCCATGCTGCCTCCCATTGAGCTGATAAAGCAACCCAGGAGCTTTACAGTAAACAGCTATAGGTATACAAACCTGGCCATGGAGGTCCTGCTGTTGCCTTGCCCCACAGAAATACAGGCCAAGCCTGGCTGAAGCAGAGAAAAGCGTGTTCTAGCTGCATCCTGACCTCTGCGCTTCCTGGTGTGCCCTGGAGCAAAGGAGTTTGTTCCTTGCTGTAGCCCTCCCTTCACAATGAAATCACTCTCCTGCCATTCCATTGCAACCTCAAGATGTGCTGTGAAAGTGCTGGTGGTCTCCTTTCTCTGCTAGCTCCTGAGGAAAGGACACTATTCCTGAGAGAGACAGTGCTGCTAGGCAGCCCACTGCCAGGTTTGGGGTGGAGAGGGGCAGGCATGGAACAACACACCCAGAGAGCCTGATCACGAGCAGTCATTCAACCAGTGCTACAGTAAGGAGGTGGCTGGGGTTAGACAGCCACTTCYGATCCTATTTTACAAGGGAGAAGGAGTGGACTCCAGTTTAGAGAGCTGTGTCTTCAGCCTCGATGCGGGGCCCAAAGAGCTTCTCTGCAGTTGCTTTGCCGTCATACTTGGGCAGATTGCCACCAAAGTCTGCTGGTAAGATGTCAGCATCGATCTCCTGGTAGAAGGACTCCAGTTCCTCCCCGTGCACAAAGACCTGGTGCGAGATAGGAGCAACCCTCAGCAGAGGAGATGGGCAACTCTGCCCAGAGGGAAGAAGGAGGCCAGGGGATGCCAGCACTGATGGGACTAGGTTGGCCTCATTTCTGATTAATGTAGCCACAGCCTTTGTTGTGCATTGCTGCAAGCTCGTTTTCCCAAATGAGCTGACAGCAGGCCCCGTGGTGCGCTGAGACATCAGCCTTTCCCACTGGCTGTGCTCAACTGCGAGCTTGTCCCCACCCCATAGAGATGTGCTCAGGCAGGCTGGCAAAGGCAGACGTTTTTCAGACACTGACTGGATGTACTGAAGGCAGCAGATTTCCCCTCAGCTGTTCTATTTTAACTAGCTGTGGACAAGGGATGTGCCTTTACCCCCAGTCCCCTTTCCCACACTCACCCTCTCCAGCAGTTTGCTCTTCAGGAATGGTTTGACCACGTTGTAGGTAGTGGTGAARTACCAAGGCTGGTGGATGAAGTGGACGGCCTTGAACCGTGCTGGGAAGGAGTCCTACAGATCCCAAACACATACACAGCAGGTTACACACTGTGCTGGCCACACTGAGCTAAGAGAGGAGGTAGGCAGCAATGGAAATGCTGTGACTCCCTCAGCTCCCCTTTTCCAACCCCCCTTTCTCTCTTTTACCCCTGTCATGATGGTCTCTTTYATGCTCTGATCCAGAGGGCTGGACATCTCAGTCCAATGGGATGCCCAGYGTGGGAACACCAGGGAAGCTGAAGAGCCTGCCAGATGGCTCGTTGCCTTCATTCTGCAAGAAGTACTGCACCTATGCTGTCCTCTTACTTGGGGAGAGCTGAACATCTTCAGCCCCTGGTCCAAGGGCAGAATTCCTGGAGTATGCAAGTCTCTGTCCAGCCTGGGCTGTGGCTGGACTGAGAGGGTGGTGAGGAAAGGCATCCTTGCCATGCTATAGGGTGCACAAGAAGTGGTGATAACACTTCTGGTTGGGCTTTTCAGAGAAGGGAGCTGGAGCCGGAAAAACAGAATCCATCTCGCAGGATTAAGTGAATTAGTCAGCAAGGGAGGATGCATGGGATGGTGAACAGCCTCTCTACAAAGCTTTCTCATGGCATCAATGCAGCAGCAACCCCAGACCCCTGCTAGCACTGCCTTCCCCCTTCCCTGAGCTCTCTGCTCCCTCAGAGCACACTGCCACTGCTCTGAGCTTTGCCTGGCTGGAGTCCTTGCCACCTCACCTGCAGCATGTCCACCATCTTCTTAAGCTCAGAGGGTTTGATCCCTGATGCCTGCTGCATGGTGAAGCCCTTGAAGTTCTCAATGATGCAAAACCCATTGATCTGGGTCTCTTCATTTTCCAGAAGCTTCTCCAATATAACACAATAGGCACGAAGAATCTGATTGAGAGACAGGAGGATGTGGTATTAGTGTGTGAAGGCAAGGTCTCCTCTCCTCTAGACGCCAGGAGGTTCCCAGTAATGGTCCCAGGAAGTGTTACCCCTAGTCTGCCCAACTTCAGCCTGCTTGTCACAGCAGCCCCAGGCCTTGAGATCAGGGGGGGCATTCCTGGAGGATGCTCAATWGCTACTGCATTCCCCTTTGCAAGTGTGTGTGTCTCAGATCTGGGTCAATGATTCTCTCATGTGCAAGCAAATTCAGAGCTGAACAGAAAAAGGAGTTGGGAGGACTTGTGAGTTACATACCTGGAGATCTCTGCCAGCAAGCCCTTTCCTTGCTGTATGCCTGTTTCCTCCTCTGCCCTGAGGGCTCCTTCCTTTATAAAATGATTTAATGATGAAGTGCTTTTCTTCAACCTGTATGTTGCCTAGGCTGGGAAATGCACACCCTGAATTTGACCTGCAGCCTGCACTATGTCAAGAAGAAAGGGGAACTCTGGGATGCACCACGCTCTCCCAGGCTCCCTTGTCAGTCCCTAAAAGGATAAATTCAAAGGGCTGCAGTTTTGCTTAAATCTGGATGTCTGGTGCGTGTGCATGCCTGTGTGTGTGTGTGCACGCATGCATGTGCATGTGTATGGGGGGGGACGGGACACGACACTGTGTTCAGATGTGCCAAGTGGGACAACCCAGGGACTGGGTTGCTACTGGAGCAATCAATGGCTGGGCTSAGCTGACCTCATCGAAGGTGATTTCCTCGTAGTCCCAGTTCTCGATGTTGAAGAGCATCACCACCCGGCCATACTTATCTCTGCTGGCCAGGATGCCRGGGTAGCCTGCTTCGATGGTGCTGCGTACAGCCTCGGGGGTCAGGTTGTCAAAGAGCTCAGGGTACTGTTGACGGAAGTTCACATAGCCTGAGGAGAGACAGAAATGGGAGGGGAGCAAGACTGGCCCTTTGCCCTGTCCTCAGGAACCCAGGGGAACGCAGGGGAGCTGCCAGGGAACAGGGCAGGTTAGTGATCATGAGACATGTTCCCGATTAACAGCTTTGCTCTTGAGGGTTTCAGGCTTCAGATAGGCTGTGCCTCAGCTCCAGGTGGATCAGGTCTCATCCAGCAAGGGGGCCAAGAGGAGCTCTGCAGACCAGCTGGCTTCAGTGTAATCCTCCCCGTGTCGGGGGCTAGAAACTCCCCACAGAGCCAGTTCACAATTACATTCTCTCTGGCAATTCCAGGTGCAGATAAAGTAATTTTTCCCCTCATTACCCTCATCCCCCCTTCCATGTTTGGATGACATCCCCTGCTACCCGCCTCAGCCCAGCTCCACTTCCCCTGGCACCCAGTGGCCACAGAGAGCTTTCAGGCATGAACTAAGGAAGCTTGCCCTGGGAAAATATCAGTGAACAAAACCACTCRTCTCCAGAGCCAGCACTGATAATTGCAACTCATTATTCCCCAGGCCAAAACAAAGGAGACCAGAGCGGAGCCAGGCAGGACCCAGGCCCACAACCACCCCCTCCAGGCTGCTTCCTGCTCCTCCTCCATTTTTAAAGCATCCGAGTCCCTGCTGAATGAGTGAGAGAGTGCTTTGGGAACAGCAACCACCTAACACACAGAGGAGACTTTCAACATTTTACTTGTTAAACAACCAAAAAGTGGGACCATCCTGATTTYGCTGGACACACAGCAGCTCCTTCTGCCCATCCCAGCCTGGCACCACCCTGACTTCTTTGCCTTCCCCATCTCCACTTTTTTCCCTCTGCCCCAAGACCCCTGGCCTTGCCATTTGTTGTTTGTCCTCTCTCTCCCACCCTTCCCTGCCGAGGACCTACTCTGCTGGCAGAGCCCAGGCACGGGGACACTGGGAAGCCCTGGCAAGCAGCAAGGAGCAGCCAAGGCGAAGGGGCTCCCCATCCTTGCTGGGAGCTGGCAATGTGACGGGGACGTGGGGGTCCGCACCACGGGAGAGGCAGGGAGCTCCCACCTTTCAGCAGCTCGTAGGCCCTGTGGACATCAAACTTGCGGGCKCGGATGAAGCGGAGGAAGAAAGAGTCGTCTTTGCCCTGCACCTTCTCGGCCACTGCCTTGCACACGTCCTCTCCGCTGCCAGCCCGCTCCTGCACCAGCTCCCGCAGCTCTTTCACCGCTACCTCCCGCTGCTCCTCTGTCTCGTTTAGCTCATCTTTTGCCTGCGGAGGGGAAAGAGGCCCTGCTCAGCATGGTCTCGGCACCCTGCAGCACACCATGGAGCCGGAAACTGGCACCAAGCTCAGGGGGTATGTGTCATTCTGGCAGCAAAAAGCAGTTGGTTGCAGACCTGCTCACTGAAGGTGTTTTGCAGCGGGGTCATCTCAGTCCTGCCCCACTATGGGCCCCACTTGCCCCCAGTCTGTCCCTCCTGTGGGGTAGTGGCTCCCTCACACTTGCAAGGCTTGCAAGGATTTCTTCTGACCCAGATCATGCTAATCCCCATATCCTGAAGAGAGAGCATGTGCTCTGGGCTGTGCCTCCCCCCGACGCCCAGCACCAGCCTCACCTTCTGCAGGGTGTGTGGTGGGATCTTCTCACAGTGCCCGAAGACAGGGCCATGGTCCTTGGTGGTAAGGCGCTCCAGCTTGGTGCGCAAGGCCTGCTCCTCCTCAGAGACGATGCGAAACGTGCCCATCTAGGGGCAAGGAGAGGCCATGGAGCCAGTATCACCTCCACGGCAGGCTCCCCACACCGAGCCTCCCTGCCAACACAACCTCTCTACCACCAGTCCCACAGCAACAAGGGTCCCTGCTAGGGTGATGGGGGCTAAGCTGGGGGCTGGGGGGATGGGGAAAGCCTCCATGCTGCATCCAAGGGGATGCAATGGGATGGGGTCCAAGATGGGAAGAGCTTTGTGCTGGCTGAGACAGGGCAGTCGCCAGTGCTTCCCTGCAGTGCCCAGCTGAACATGCCATGGCCTGGCAGCAGCCACTGGGCTGGTGGAGGAAGGGTGCTTGGGTGCCCTGTGCACGGAGAAGAGATGCTCAGAGCCCAGGGATAGGGTGATGTGGAGGCCGTACTCACAACTGCAGACATGCTGTCCTTTATTGGCCTTGGGACACTAGAAGACAGAAGAAGAAATTCCATGTTACCTAGAGGKGAGCAAGAGAATCCCAGAGGCCTTCAAAGCCCTTGCAGAGCCCTGGTGCCACCATCCTGGGCCATCCAATGTCCTGGCCAGATCTCCTAACCCTTCTACYCAGACCCCATTCAGCTGGGACGGTGATAGCTGTGCTAGGAAGAAGGCAGATTACCAGCAGACACCACCCTCAGCCTCCTCTTGGCTTGGGCACATAGTGCTTGTGTCCCTTTGTGCCCGATGGAAGCTGGGTGTGTTTGAGAAACACCAGGGATGTTTGCAAAAGCAGCTTAAAAATGTGGCTTTTGGTCTTCTGACTCCATCATTTGTTTCAGGGACTGCATTTCCGCTGGAGGTTGTGGGCAGACACATCCATGGGTTTCAATGAGTCACAGGAACCCACAACCCCCTGAGCTCACCCAGCGCAGTTTCATCTCAGGCATATTCATACAGGCAGACATAAACGCCCAGCTTATGGCACATGGGAAGCAGGASAGGTTGCACATCAGCATGACCGACACAGGGGCATGCTGCTCCAGAGACATCACACAGGTTTGGAGAGTTCTCGCCTGGCAAGTCCTCATGGGATGACCCATCCAGCCGTCCATTGCTGCCCACAGTACCTAGCTGAGCTGGTGGGAGCAGGATGTTTGCACCCACTTCCGAAAGGCTCTCCTTGACTCCAGGGCTCTTTGCACTCTAGTCCAAGGTCTGCGGTAAGGACCTCTATCTGGAGTCATTGAGGATGATGCAGAGATATTTCAGGCAATGCTTCCTCGGCACTTTTAGCGCAGTGTGACCCTTCAGGCTGGCTGGTGGTTTTATTACCTTTAATTTCTACTGATATATTATCCCCGAGGTGTTTCATAAACAGTGAATCAAACACCTGAGCCCCTGCAGCTCCAGTCTCAAGCCCATCACTAGTTGCGAGACTGGACCTCTAGCTGCTGGGTGATGAAACAACTTAACCTCTTTTTAACACCTTCTGGGTGAAATATCCTGATTTTGCAGGCAGAGATCACTCCAGGTGCCTGATCCTACTGCAGAGACTAACGGTCTCCTTCCACACAGACCCAGCTCCTCTACCGCAGCTGCCGGATTCCTGCAGGAACTGCCGTCTCTGGGCAATTTGCATGCTGAGGTGGTCAGGAAGCAGAGGAACGGCTCTGGAGAGGACAGTGCGGAGGCAGAGCCCTATGCTCTTCCCGGGCCAGCGCCTGTCCCACCAYGACAGCGACTGCAGGAGCCGAGGCGAGAAGCAGAGCCATGCAGCCCCTCGCTGTGCTTGCCTGCACACCCACAGATCTCCTGGCCGCCCTGAGCCTGTCCTGCCACCAGAGATTGGACTCTAGCRCGACCAAAAGGATCCTAACACCTCCCGGGGTCTTCCTCTTCCTCATCATCTCCCATGCCAGGAAACTTTCAACCTGGGAAGGGAGGGAGGTCCACTTTTTTGAGGTATTATAAATTAAAAGCAAACGCAGCCCTGGAGGGGACAGGTTAAGGGGAGGCTGGATTACAGTCTCTGAGGCAAAGTAGTTAAGATGAAAAGACTCCCAAATACTCACCAAAGACAGGAAAAGCTAAATTGTCCTCAAGGGGTCAGCGCGTGGGGCTGGGGGCTGCTGGAGCAGAGACGGACACACGGACAGCGAGGCCGGAGTGAAGCAGCAAGAAAGCCCAGCGAAAGCTTTGTARAGTCACCAGGTTGGGATTAGGCCGTCACAAGGCATCAACTCACCACAGCTTTTTAATTAAGTCAGCACAAACCAGGCAAGAAACCCCATTAAAACATTACAAAGGACAGATGAGGAGAGCRAAGGAGGGAGCCAGAGGGCTGCTGGCTGGCTGGAGCATGTGCGGAGGGGAGGGGGGCTGGGGTGTGATGTTGGCACCGATTAACGAAGTATAAAAGCTTCTCATTGTGTAACTCACTCATTAGCAGTGGGCAGGGGGAGAGGCATGGTGGGGGGAGCCGGTGGCAGCCTGCCACCCTGGGAAAACACCCGCTCAGAGATGGGGCTCTGTAGGAAGGCAATCAGATGGGCCAGGTCTCTGGTGGCTTCTGTCCCTCAAGCCCCCAAGGAGCCTCTCAAGATCCTGGCGTGAATCTGGCCTCCCTGCCAGGGCCYGGCTGTGAGGATGGGTCCAGGGCAGGGGGCTGGCGGATGCTTCCACAGCCTGTCTGCACGCACCATGCCAGGTCCCATCGGGATTGTCCTCCACCTCAAGCATGTCCCATCTGCCAGCTCCCTCCATAGCTCACCCAAGCAGCTTCAGCTTTAAAATGCAAGTGCAGACAGATGCAGTTCTCCCAATTATGGACGCAGCCCTCTGCCATTGCTGCACAGGAGCTGCCCCACGGCACAGTGCAGCACAGTGCATCACGGTAGCATTACGGGTGCAGGAAGGGGCTAGCCTCTGACCATGCCACTGCAAAYACACACTGGCAGCATCCCACAGAAGGAGGGGATCACCAGGTTGTGCCAGGACAAAAATCACGAGGGGAGGCTCATGCTGCACCAAGGCATTACCAGGTTGTGTTGCTCCCAGCTGACCGCAGGGCTTGTTYGCTTTGGGAACTTGAAATGCATCCACCCCCTAAACTACGCTGTGGATGTACAAGTGAGGGGAGCCAAGGGTTATGGCAGTAAGAAGAGGCTTCTGGGGGTGTCCACCATCCCAGTGTGCCGCGTGCCGAGGCTGCAGCGCATTGGGAAGCAGCACAGATTTAATTCCTCACTGTCCTGAGACCTAAATGAGGAGCTGAATGAGGACACAGAGTGGATGGTGCTGGGCAGAGCTCCTTCCTCAAGCCAAAGGATATTTTTCTATTTCTGCATTTCACATATGACACAGTGGGTCTCTTTCCTTTGCCATAGTGCCATCCGCCAGCCAGCTTCATTTGCCAAGTGCAGTTCCACGCAGGCTTATGCTGTGAAATGGAGCCTGCTGCAGGTTTTACTCCCTCTCTCTAACAGCTGCATGTCAGGAGCCTCCTGTGRATGTGGCACAGACATGCTGCGGCTGAGGAGGCATTGCTGGCCGGGGGCTGCCCAGCTCCGTCCCAGCGSGCTCCTGGCCCATTTCTTCGTTCTCCCAGCCCCAGCAATGAACCCTCAAAGCACTGGCCATGATGGGCTGCATGAGACAAGCACCCCTCAGCAGCCTGGCCTCAGGCCCAGGCTGGCACGGTGAGACCCTGAACTCCACGTCAAAACCACCATCATCCTCTTGGGCATTGGGTGGTAGGTTGGAAAGCCTCCCGCTGGCTTGGCATCCTGCTCCGAGGGGTGAGCAGGAGGCAGGTTTCTGAGCTTTTACTTCATCCACGTGAAGGCATTCTGCATGGTGCCTCTTTCACAGCCTCTGCTCTGCGGATCAAGTCCCTAGGAGGAGGAGACATCGCTCACTCACCTCTGGTGAAGAGGGAAGGGAAGACAAGAGCCCATTGAAAGGCCCCGGGCCTTGACTGGACTCTTACTGTGATGGGGATTTTGGRAGGGGGAGGAGGAGGATGGTGGAGCAAGGATGAAGGGGCTTACACAAGGCATGTTTTGTAACACGCGGATTTAAGGATTTGAATTCCACAGCATTGCTCTGCAAACAGGGCCGAGACCCTGCCRTGAGGCAGGGAGGAGGAGGAAGACACGTGACTGGGG
This sequence comes from Rhea americana, assembly GCF_003343005.1. Lineage (NCBI taxonomy): Eukaryota > Metazoa > Chordata > Aves > Rheiformes > Rheidae > Rhea > Rhea americana. The sequence continues at coordinate 5,967,981 of NW_028186401.1, forward strand.
ATGAAGGGCAAGTGGGAAGAGAGAAAACCCAGACCTGTGCCAATTCCCTGGGCGATGCTGTGATGGCCGGGGACACCACAGAGACCCCATGGGAGACCTGCCAGCTGCCCCATCGCCTTCCCACGCCAACCCCAGTGCCAGGCTCAGCTCCCCCCACTGGGGCTGCACTTTCCCACCCAGTCCTGGGACACTGGTTTCCAGCCAGCAGGAACGATGTAGCACGTGGTGATGGGGTCAGTGCAGGGGCTCCTAAAGAGCCCTGGAGCCCCCAGGCTCAGGCACGGAGAGGTGRAGTGCTGACTTCAGGGCAAAGCTCTCTCCGTGGAGCAGCCCCTGCTCCGTCTGGGGTGAAACTGGCTTTGCCGGTATCAGCCGGGCATCCYGTTCGGCGCTGGCTGTTGCGCTGGGTGTGAGCCCCTTGCTCGTCGGTCGGTGGCACAGCGTCACCAGGGCTCTCGTGGGCAAGCGCCCGGCTCCTCCTGCAGCCGAAGGGCCCGGGGGTCCGGAGGGGACCGCTCGGCCGCGCTGCCGCCCTCCCTCCGGCCGGCACGGGGCTGCCGAGAGCCCCGCGTCCGCAACGCAGCCAAATCCCGCTGCTTAGAAGCCGGGTTAAACCTCCTCCTGCAACAAAGACCACGCCGGGGCCCCGGGGAATTAAGGGCTTTGCGGAAAGGGATCGGAGCGGCCCCGGCCCGGGGGCCGCGCGCTCCC
>NW_028186401.1:5968783-6006026 GCF_003343005.1 Rhea americana
GTGGCCACCCCGAGGCACCGGCCATGCGGCGGGGGGCTCAGGGACGGAGCAGGGAAGCCGCTTCCCTTGGACAGGCCGCGAGATGCCTCGAGCGCAGGCCCCACCGGGGCGGCCCGCGGCGGGAGCCCGGCAGCGACAGGCTGCTGGCTGCTGCCGGGGCCGGACCCAGCTGGAGGGAAAAACCCCCACTGGGGAGGCGGCCCCAGCAGTGGAAACACAGGAAAGCCCGGTCGGGGGGGAGTCACGGAGCCAGAGCGCGGGCTGCCCCACAGCAGGGCCGCGGGCACCCGCGGCGCGGCCGGGGCGCCCCGCGCGGGACTCGAACCCGCGGCCTCGAGGTCAGGCGCGGCGGAGGTGCAGGGAGCACGGAAGTGAGCGCTGGGGGCGGGGCCTGTTGCCCGGGGGACGGGCGGGCACTTCCGGGCGGGAATTTCGGGGCGGCGGAGCGGAGGCGGCGATCGGTTGTGGCGGTTCGCGGCCCCTTCGCGGYCCCATGGCGCAGCACATCCTGGCGCTGGCGGCCGAGGAGGTCCCCGAGCGGCTCCAGGCGGCTCTGCAGAGCCTGGGGGAGGGCGAGGTGCGGCCCCCCGCGCTGGGCCGTGCGTGTGGGGAGGGTGTCGCGGGCCGGGCCCTGGGTGGTTTTGCCCGGAGGCCCGGGCTGAAACGCGGTGAGAGCCCCGCAGTCAGGCCGGGGGGAGCTCACGGCGTCCCCTTCTCTTTGCAGCTGGGCRACATGGTGACAAAGCAGGCCCTGAAGGGAAGGGAGACGGCAGCTTTGCTAAGGGGGATCTTCAAAGGTGGGTGATGGCCGAGCTGTGCTTTCCGGGGGAGCTGTCGGCCCAGCTGCGCTGCTGGGCCCGTTGCTGACAGGCCAGCGGGGTGAAGCAAGTGAGYGGCAGTTCCTGCTGTGTGAGGAAGTGCCGCTCTTGTGAAGAACCAGGCAGTCAGCTCTAATGTAAACATGACATCAGTAAACAGTTATGGGGGAATAGGAAATTGAACTAATGTTTTTTGCTAATTTGTGAGTTTGCAAGTGGTTTTTACCTTTGGGAGCCCTTGAGTGTCTGTGAGCAGAACTGAGCTGGCCAGCTCAAATGTATCTGCCAAGTTGATTTCTTCCAAAATATTGACACTTCTTGACGGTGCACAGCAGACTGAGTGAAAAAATGAGTCTGATAATTGCCAAGAGTACCTCAGCTATTTTATTACAGTGGTTCTCATTTCCTGTGCTATTTTATCTGTTTTGTCAGATAGTTAAAATTAGGAGTTGAGGTTAGGTAGCAGATTTGTCCTTCTGCTAATTTTTGTAAGATGTTACTTACATATTTTTTCCTATTCTTTYTTTTTTGCCTTTATTTTCTTATTATAAGGTTCCCCTTGTTCGCAGGAAAGCGGTGTTCTCAGAAGGCTTATGGTTTACAAGCATTGTGTCCCGCTAGTGGAGTCAGGGGATCTGCATTTGACCAAGGTGTCTGAAATCATAGGACTGCTGATGCTGGAGGTAGAAACTCATTTGAGCTGGCTTTGTTGGGGTCTGCAGAGCGTGCTTTAATAASTAGATTGAGCTGCTTCATTTGAACACTGAGGAAAAGGAGTTATGTCCTGTCCATGAGTCTCCCCTGGACAAAGTTAGTTAATTTTGGAATCTATTGAGTACATGTGATTATCATTAGATATTTGGACATAGACTCAAACCCTCTARTCTGTAATTAAGCTAACTTGACTTACTGCTCAGTTCTGTAAAGGACATAAAACAGAGGACTTGGAGGTGATTTTCCATCTTATCTTACGAATTCTGCACCATAAAATGTTGCCCATTACTGAGTTTTGGTGATCATTTGGACATGTATGTGGAATTCTCATATGCTGCCTCAGGCTGTTGTATTACTGTATCTTCTACCAGGCTCGCCAGCTGCCAGGCCATGCGTTGGCTGAACTTGCCACCCTCTTTGTTGATGTTATTAAAGGAGGCAGCCTATCTAATGGGAAATCTTTGGAGTTGTTTTCCACTGTTCTTACTGCACTGGCCAGTTCTAAGGAGTGCCTGGCTTATGGGAAAGGTAGGGCTGTTCTTCCTCTCCCTATCCTGTCCTCAYTCCCTCTGGAATGTGCTCCTAAAATACTTTTATTTTTTTTTCCAGGTGAACTGAGTGGGGAAGAATTTAAGAAACAGCTGATAAATACCCTCTGCTCCAGCAAGTATATACATCTCTGCTTACTCTTCTATGCTTTAATTTGCTTAAAAGAAGTTAGTCAGAACATCATGTGGATGCTGTTGGAATTAAAAGCATTTGTAGGCCCTTCATCCTCTCATATATATGGCAGAGTGATGTCTTTCATATTGGGCTTTGACAAGTGACCAGCCTTAACTGGACATCACCTGCTATGTCCCACCCTGTTCTGCTCTGTTTGAATCTGTGTCCTCCACAGTGTCTTCTCTGGCTGGCAGGGCAAGGGAACACCTGGTTCCCAGATCTTGCCGTATTGCTGCAAGAAATTGATCTTGGGAAGTGTTTGCTTTTTTTTCTCCTTTCTAGATACTTGTTGCAGGGACCAGAGCAGTTCAGAACCGCTCTAGGTCTGGGTGATTAACAAGTAGCAGTGGTGGTTTCTCGTGGAAGTTTCATCTTGGAAAGTAATAGGGAAATGGTGGAATTGAATAACTGTGTGTGAAGAGCACAGGGATCAACAATAATTCTGCTTGTCCCAGTGTTCTTAGGTATTTTTGTTTTATTAGGTGGGATCCTCGGAGTGTCATTCATCTTGCCAACATGTTCAGGTAAGTTTCTTTTGACTCCAGCACTGGCACTTTCTTGTGCTGCAGCAATCTCCATGTCCTGTTTCAAGTGCTGCTTGTGGAAAGTGTGAACAATGAGTGGGCCTGTACCCTACCAGGTACAGGCCTGTGGATGATTTTGTTGATGAACATACAGATCAGATCCATTTTGATACCAAGTACAACTGAGCAGGCATGCCCTGGAGACAGCTCTGAGGCTAATGTTTTTCCCAACGTRTGAGAGCCACTTTAGTGACTGTTCTTCTGCTTAGGAGCAGACTTTTGTCATGCTTTCTTTTATACACTTACATTAAAAAAAAACAACAGCAACAAAAACTAGTCACTTCTCCCTTTGCATTAATGCTTCCAAGGAAGACTATATTCTCTGGCTTTTAGTGTGAGCTTCACCTATTTATCTCCTTTCTTAATGACCTCTGCCACACCAAGTGAGGGCACTAAAATCCTTCTGAAATCCTTTGCTTATTTCTCATAAGAGTCTTGCTGGTGTTCTTGATTAGACCTGTGGAGCAGCCAATGTTCACATAGATGCAYGACATGTACTGGTTTTGCTCCTTGAGTCTAGCTGACTTTGGAATTGTGGTTTTTATTCCATGCTGTGATAAATTAGTAGTGCGCTAATGGACAAGCATAATGTGAGGGAGATGCAAGCACTGAAGGTTGGAATAGGATCCTAGGACAGTGGTGGTATGTTGAGGAATCTTTGGCAAGTGCTTTTGGTGAGGATCTTGAGGATCGCTAGCTGCCTAAACCATAAGGCTCTTTGTCTAGTTACAGTTAAGTCTGCAATTAGGYTCTGAAGGAAATTAATGAAAATAGTCAAAGATGTGTCTTTGATTCTACAGGGATGTTCCGCTAACAGCAGAGGAGCTGCAGTTTGTGGTGGAAAAGGTCCTGAGGATGTTCTCCAAATTAGACCTCCAGGAAATTCCTCCTCTGGTCTATCAGCTGCTGTTGCTCTCTGCAAAGGTAAGAGCTCACAGGAGATGGCCTTCCCTTAYGCATGTATCATAAGAAAGAACATACAAGGATTGAGCTACAGGGTCGATTCTGGGGAGGACGGATTGCTCCCAAATGATGATGTAGGGAGCAGAACAGAGCAAGACTTATTCAGGGTTGTTTCCTAACTCCTAGCCTGAGGAAGCTGACTGAGTGCTCTGAAGAAGATTCAGTCTTGCTCTTCCTAGCAGAGAACTGTAACAAGGAACCTTTAGGACRTAAGGGAGGAGCAGGAGATGAGCAGGAAATAGCAGAGAGGGCTGTTTTCAATATTTTGAAGTATGGCTTTGCTCACTTTTTGGAATCTACTCACTTCTAGTACAGTAACAACAGGTTGCCCAGAAAGGTTGTGGAGTCTTCTTCTCTGGAGATATTAAAAACCCGCCTGGATGCAATCCTGTCTAACATGTTCTAGGTGACCCTGCTTGAGCAGGGAGGTTGGACTAGATGATCTCYAGAGGTCCCTTCCAACCTTACCGATTCTGTGATTCTGTAATAACTCATGCATTATAACACTTCTGGGTTGTATTCTGGCTTGTACTGGAATTGTCTCATTTTTGTGCTCTCTGTAGGCAGAGACTGCCAGTGATGTAATTGTCCTTCAACTGGGTAATATGGTTCTTTTGCTCGCTTCATCTTGTGACGGAGCCAAAGCAAAAGTGGTCCAGAGAGAGAGACAAATGACATGTGTGTTATAAGAGGTCATTTCGATCCACTACCCAAAATATAATGATCTAAGGTTAGGAGTTTGGAAGCCTTCTGAACTGATTATAACATAAAGGAATCTTTCTAATTAGTAATAATAATTGGGGGAAAAAAAAGCTTCAAATGCAGCTTCTTCCAATTCTTTGACAAGTGCAATCAAAAGAAATAAGGAAACTAAACCAGTGTCACTTCATATGGAAATGGGTAGCATAGGAGCCCCACTAAAGCATTTTAAGAAAGGAAATAAAGAATATTATGACATTTGTAATTGATGTGGGAATAGAGTGTCTCTGGCATACTGCAGAATGTGCAGTGGCTTAATGTGGTGTCCTGCCTTGCAGGGCAGTAAGAAGGCTGTTTTAGAAGGAATCATCAGTTTTTTCAATCAGCTGGATAAGAGACAAAAGGAAGAACAGAGAGCTCCGCAGTAAGTTCTTTTCCTGTCATCCTACCTGCATATTTATAAATCACCCGTGTTCTGCCCAGTGCTCCTTGAATGTGAACCGTCAAACCTTGCACAAGGATGTCCTTCTTGATGCTTAAGAGGTGGTTTATGACGAGGAATGGCTCTATTTTTTTCTGATACATCTTACAGATCAGTGGATCTTGAAGTAGCCACAATGCCCTTGGACCAGCTCCGCCATGTGGAAGGCACCGTTATTCTCCATATTGTTTCTGTTATAAACTTGGATCAGGACCTAGGCGAGGAACTAATCAGATATCTAAAGGTAGGAAAAAGGTGAGGCAGGCACTGTACTTGAAGCAGAGCTTTTAAAATCAATTTAGTTGGTCTTCTACAGGAGAAATTTAATCATTTAGTCACAGTCATATTAACCTTAGCAAGTGTTACAAAATGTTTGAAGAGACGTGTCCCTTTCTACTCCAAAACAGCAGCATGGTATCAGCATAGTGGCTGAATGTTGCAAGGAAGGAAGTTGCAGAATGTTGCAATTGAAGCTAACAAGCTTTTTGACTATTGCTTGCTATTCTCTAGACTGAACAACAAAAGGATCCTTGTACAGCCCTGTGTCCCTTCAGTGTGGCTCTTTTGCTGTCAGTGGCAGTAAAACACAGACTGCAAGAGCAGGTAGGTATGTGATCAGTATGCAGAGAGCTTCCATGTGGATGTACGCAATCCCCCTTGTAAGGAGAAAGGAAGAATGGTTAGGTTGTAGTCTCTTCAGAATCTGGGTGAAAAATGGCTTCAGGATACTTGTGAGAGGGGACAAATTCAGTTAGATCATTGGTCCACTATAATTTGCCGAATACTAAAAGAGATCCTAGAGCAATATCAGAGTTCTCCAGAGTCATGTTTCTTGTGAGCTAGTGTAGTAGGATAAGAAGAAAAGCAGTGTCATCTTTTTAAATGTTTTTAACTCTATGGTGGCCGCATTTCAAAACCACATGATGTGAGGTACCACGTTACCTTCCTTGAGGAACTTGGTGAGGCTGATATAACAGTCTCAGAGAAATCAGCGAGTCAGAGAAATCAGCGAGTCAAGATTTTTTGGCAGCTTGTGCTGGAACTTGTGCTTTGTCTGATGCTCTTACTGGAACTTGCTCAAGACTATATAAATAAATCCTACTTCAAAAATATTGTCCTCATTGTCACTGACTTTATATTCCAGGTATTTGATTTCTTGAAAACATCAATCGTGAGAAGCTGCAAGGATCTGCAGTTCCTTCAGGGCTCCAAGTTTCTGCAGGATTTGTTTCCTCAAAAATATGATGTTACTGCCATAATTCTGGAAGTGGTAGAAAACAGGTGAGTYGTTGACATGTGCTGTAGCATGCCCAATGGGCTTTGGGAGGGGGAGAGTTTCAACCTTGCTAGAATGCTCTGGGATAAATACTGCCCAAAAGCTGCCAGCGTGGAATGCTGTCAAAATCCAAAGCTTTTATCATAGATTTACGTTAGTGGTTTTTTTAAGGGGTGGGGGAATGCATCTGCCCTTCCCACCTCAGATCTCAGCCTCTGGTAGTACAGGGGACTAAGCTGATCAGGAGCCTGTTTCTTAATGGGACAGCAGCTGACAGRCTGAGTCATGCTGCCTGCTGTAGTTTGTGTTTGATCAAGGGATAAGTGATAGGTTCACTGTTTGTTTCCCCTGACGCAGTTAGCCCTTTTAAACATCCAGGCGGATGGCTCTGTGATCTGTCATCAGTTGTCCTTTAGTTTGATGTAAGGATTTCTTCTCTCTTCCGTTCTGACTTGAAGACTCAGGATCTGTAGGGTATTTATGCCTCGGTCTCATGTTCACATGAGATGTGAATACATACTGTTCCCTGTAGGAAGGAAACCTTGGACTGTAAAGGAATTCTGATGGCTGGAGAACCAGAATTGCAAGATGTGTTGTATCAAAGTGCCTGCTCCTCAGCTTAAACACAGTCRTGGGTTTGTGAGGGATGTCATTTCCCTGGGACTGATGAAGCATCTCTTTCTACTGCTTTGGATATTAGCTTGACTGTGGAAGATTTTACTATTAACTATTCTAATCCAAACTTCTTCTGTGATGAAGTTGTTTATTTCCTGGTCTGTTTAATGTTTTCCTCAGTGCATTTGGCTGGGACCATGTTACTCAGGGTCTTGTGGATCTTGGCTTCAGCCTAATGGAATCATATGAACCAAAAAAGCCATTTGGAGGAAAAGTTGCTGAGACCAGTTATGGCTTTTCAAAAACGCCATCCCAGCAGGCTTGTAGACTCGGAGCAAGTATCCTGCTGGAAACCTTTAAGGTAGAGTACAGTTTGGAGAGTTTTCTTTGAGTGAGACTCTATAAGTCTTCTTTATAAAGACTTAATGCATTTCATCTACCATGATATTTGTATAATCCCTATTACAGAATCTGAGAAACTACCGAGAAGGTAGAGAAACTGAAATGTACAAAGAATATCTGACAGAGCTGGGAGTAAGACCCACATCTTTAAGTGATAAATTGCCATTCCACAGATCACTTGCACCAGTATGTTGCTAGTGTATTGTAGATGCCTTACTTATGTGCTGGTTCTGACTGGACTAGGATGAAATCTGAATCAGTCCATGTGAAGATAGCTGAAGGGAGCTGCTGGCAACCAGTTCCAGTTTACCTTTTAGATCTAGATTTACTTTGTACTAGAAAATGCCTGTGCTCTGACATACAGGAGTATCTTAAAATTATGTGGATTTTGAATTTATTCTTTCTTATTTCAGGTCCATGAGCCCATCAGAAGTGATATTCTTGAGCAGGTTCTGAACAGAGTCCTCACAAAAGCAGCTTCTCCTGTCAGCCACTTCATAGGTAACGGGAAGAAGAGAGAAACGTGTCCTGTTCTTGGGCACTCAGAACATGGCTTCTCGGAACAAATTCCTGCTGAAGTGGCCTGAAGCCAAGAAAATCAGTTGTTCTTTCCCCTCTCTTACTGAGCAGTCAGCTACCTCAGATCACCTTGCATTTATCGCAGGATGAGAGCGTGTGTGCAGGCAGTTGCCATGGAACAGCTGACGCACAGATACCCGTCAGTAACTTGTTACAGGTTCCTAGGCTTGTGATCCTCCTCACCCTTGGAAAGGTGCTTGGGAGTCCCTAGGACTGATGAGATGCCTGTGCTGCAGCCTTCTCTTATACCTCAGTGCCCTCTGGTGGAGTAGCAGGGTTGTGGGTGTGTTGCACTTTGTGCTTTGCAGAAGATCTCAGATTATCAATGCTCATCTCATCATGACCTCTCTATTTAATGGGATGGTTTTGATTATTCTATAGTTGTTATCCCTACAAAAATCTCTTGCCCTGTTCCTTAGTGTGGACCTTTCTTTGTTCTTGGTAACAGCTGCTGCTTTTGCCATTTTATTTTTCAGACTTGCTGTCCAATATTGTTATRTCTGCCCCTCTTGTGCTTCAGAATTCGTCCTCCAAAGTCACAGAAACCTTTGACAACTTGTCCTTTCTGCCCCTCGATACAGTGCAAGGGCTGCTCAGGGCAGTACAGGTAAAGCTCTGTGTTTCTCCATGAATACCCTTGTTAGTTCAGTTCRAATGATAGCTCTAGGCCACAATTATGTGCTTGGCCTAATAACCCTTCTTGTAAAATAAGCTGTAATGCTCTGCTGTAGGCTCTTCAGAGCATGGAACTATTCTTCAAGTATGGATTTGCATGTGCCCTCTAGCAAAAAGCATATGGTATAGGAGCTGCTCTGTGCTGACCTTTCATCTGGAAGATTCCCAGATGCTAYTCAGTATAGAAATCTAGGTATACAGTGTTCAGCTGAACAGCTGTGGCTGCTGCTTTGATTTGTCTCCATCCAAGGTCCATGTCACTGTTTCTCTTTTCCTGGGCTGAAATATTGCCCTGGGGTTAAACTCTAGCTGCTTAGCYCAACTTGGGTAAAACACTTCTTTCCTAGACCCTTACACCATATTCTCYCTAACCTGCTAAGGTGTATGTCTATTACAGCTCTCTGATTTTTATTCTACATGGTTTTAAAAATACTTTGTGTTTCCTACCATATGATAACAGTGTAGGAAATGTAAGGCCAGATGGGCCTGGGGAAGATGAGCTCACATGCACCCAGGGCTTGGCACGCCTTAATGCTTTTYTCTCCAAAGTATCTGTTCCTTTCCAGCCCCTGCTCAAAGTCAGCATGTCAGTGAGGGACTCCCTGATACTTGTTCTCCAAAAAGCGATCTTTTCCAGGTAAGCTGGWAAGGGGGTTCTTTGAAAAGGTTTCTCTAACTCATTTACATTTTTGGAGCTGAAATAAACTTTGCTTTTTTGGGTAATAGTYGTCTTATGTTCTCCCCATAAGAAAGTGTTGGTATTTCCTTCCCCTTTAGCCTAGGACCGTAATGCAATCCCAGCTCTACCTAATGATACAAAAATCCCAACCCTCAGCTGAATGAGTCTTGGAAATTCAGAAAGCTATTGGGAAATTCAAATAAGATGACAAAATTAAAAGTTTCAGTATGTGTCTACRCAGCTGAGTATGTCCAGATGCTGCGGAAAGTCCAGAAGGAACCACTGACTCAGAACACTGAGCTGCCACCTTCCCTCTGATTCTTTACTAAGTGGTAGAAAAGTAGGCTTGTTGTCTTGGTAATGCTTTGAGCAATACATCCTGCTGTCTTCATAATGCTGTGATCATAGACTGGATTTTGTTGAGCAGTGGCTGCCTGGTTATGAATRCAGAATCCATAATTTATAATTATTATTCAATGCAAGGGTGTTGGTCTTGGGGAAAGATCTGCGGTTTCAGTGAGTAAAGGAAAACACCAGCTTTTTGTTAAGAATTTTCCAACTCTGAGAAGTACAAGAGTGCTGTGAGAAGCTCCTTTTCAAGTTTTCACGGGTCATTTAATGCTTGTGTCTGTCTGGGGTTCTGGCGAGGACAGAAAGGAAACTGAATGTTGAGAGAGTRAAGAGCTGAGGAGTTCCCACCAAACTGCTGAGCTCTTAACTGCCTCGAACTGTGTTGCTGTCCTGGGAAATGCAGTTCCATTTGGCTTGTTCACTTTGTGCGGACTCTTTTGCATAATTGAATTGGTCATCTTTCTTCTGACCTTCTTGCTTCTGTTTGTCCTTAAGCTGCTCTTTTTTCCTCTGACTGACAGGCAGCTTGATGCTCGTAAAGCTGCAGTTGCTGGCTTTTTACTTCTACTGAGAAATTTCAAGGTTCTGGGCAGCTTGTCCTCTTCCCAGTGCAGCCAGGCCATTGGTGCCACTCAGGTGAGTGCTGTTCTGCAACTCCTGGTGCAGATGTGAGACAGTCTCACATATAACATGCACTGTTTGGAACATCTCAGTGCAGAGTGTTTCCCCCAGATTAAAATATAACTCCAGTAAGAGTTAGTGCTGGAGGGAAAGTTTTTGGAAATGCAATGTGCAAAGGGAAGCTGGTCTAGGGATGTAACCTCTCGGAGTCATTGTCTTTTCCAGCATCAGTATGCTGTGGCGCATTCGTACTGCTCCATGATGATGGTGCAGAGCCTGACAGCATGCTAAGGACTATCACAGTGATGGTGATTAGGGGCCTGACCCCTAAACACCTTCCTTCTGTGTTGTGATATTTGAGAATAATAAYCAGAATGACGTGACTAATCTTCCCTCTCAGGTCCAGGCAGATGTTCATGCCTGCTATAATTCTGCAGCTAATGAGGCCTTCTGCCTTGAAATCCTCGGCAGCCTGAGGCGATGTTTGAGCCAGCAAGCGGATGTCCGACTCATGCTATATGAGGTAAACACAGACCCTTCAATCTGCTTTTAAATAACTACTAGCTTTCCTGTAGTCTGGTTCTATTGTAGCTTCAGGTCAATAATGACCATGTTACTGTGGAAAAGGATCCCTGATCTTAATTATGTTCTCCGTTGGACACACATACTTATCCCAAGGACTGTGGGTTTTTTTTTTTTTCCCCTTTTCAGTTCTTCTTTTTCTTGTGGACTATTCTAAGCCTGAAGGCATTCATGCATCTTCCTTGTTTGATGCATTACTTGATAGTAAAAATGTGTCAGTCTCTTCTCCTTTGGCGTGACTCAGGAAACGGAAAGCATATTTGGCGCCCAGTGGGAAGTAATGTTATAACAGGCATTGGAATAGGAGTAGTGTTGCTGGGAGTTAATGATAGACTCCAAAGARAGGGCTCTGGCAGGAGAGTATGGGGGAATTTCCTTAATGACTCCATAAGGGATCTGTGTTCTCCTCTCCTCTTGCAACTTCTCTAATGTATATCTTATGACAAAGGGCCTAATATAAAGAGCAATTTGCAGGTACTTATCTTAGCTCCTGAGGTAACWAGGGGATACTAGCTTTGAGGAAAGGAAAGCTCTTTAGGTCAGAGAGATGTGTTCTTCCTTGGCTTGCTTGGGCTGACTTTTGGCAAGTTATGAGTTTTTGATATGTTTGTTGGTATCACTATAGGTCTTGCGCTTGCTTTGTCTGTCTGCTGAGATTTCTCTGAGTAAAGGATTTTTTGCCTCCTCCAGTTTCCCCACTAGTTTGTCTTGCYTTTGAACCAGGATTTCACAGTTTGAAGTTGGATCTGTTGCTAGTGTTAAATAGCATGGAAAGTCACTCCGGGCTTGACGCCACCACTGCTAGGGAGATGCCACTTGTGAGAGGGCCCCTGTGAGGAAATCTGTACTCTGATTCATACTGTCTTTCTGTTGTGCCTTTGCTTTGCTAGGTATGGGGCTTTCCTCTGAGCACACTGTTGCTTGCTTATGATTATTTGCAGTGCCAAAGGGTTGTTGCCATCTTGTGATGCAAACCTGATATGCTTATGGTTATTTTCCTTTTTTTGTGTAAGCCAACCTGTCCTTTCTTCTTGTCTTCAGGGTTTTTATGATGTCCTTCGTAGGAACTCTCAGCTTGCCAGCTCCATAATGGAAACGCTTTTGTCCCAGGTAAAGTACCACTCTGTGACATGCCTGCGGAGGGCTCTAAGAATTCTGGACTGCAACCAGTATAACAAGCAATTTAGGTTAAATATCAGGAAACAGTTCTCTCCCTTTCACTCCAAGGACGCTTAAGTGCTGCGGTAGTCCTATAGGAAGGTGTTAGAATCCCTGCAATGCTCAGAGAGTAGGCTAGGTAAACATCTGCGGCAAGCAGTTCACATCCTGTCTCAGATGCAAGAGCAAGGATCTCTTGGAGCCCATTCCAATCTTTCAGTTCTGTGATTCTGAGAAGCATGCAGCCCAGCAAAATGCTTTGTGTGCTTAGTCTTTCTTAGCTGTGCACAACAGTTATCCTCCCCTACTTTCCCAAAGATGTGTTCTTACATAGTAATTATCATTGCCATCCGCCCATAGGGAAGGTATCCAAGTCCGTGTAGGATCTAGGAGGATTAACTCATCCCCCAACAGTGTTGCTCATGGCAACAAGACAATCACATTTCCTCAATCCATTGGACAGATTGTGCTTTCTTTGAGACAAGTAATTTTCTTCCCTTTAATCATCTGTAGAGTTCATGCTGACTAATTCCAGCTTTCCCAGCCATGCCAGTGTAGGGTCTGAGAAGGGAACAAGAACAGTCAAGGCAGCTTCTAGGTATTAGAGGGCACTTAATGGGAACTTGATGTAAATGTATAAAATTTTATAGCATCAYTTTACGTATAACTTTCCCTATTCAATTCCGATCTTATATTGGTACTTGGAGCATATCCCCTTCCTGTGGGATGCCAAACAGCCAGGAATTTGTGCAAGCATGGTTTCAAATGGATTTGTTATAGTGCTAAGTGTCACCTGCATAACTGTTTGCATCCCCAAGCGAAGAAGCTGAATGTCATAACAGGGCCAAACATTCAGCATGTGTACAGGGGAACGGGAGTGGTTACTGATCCTTACTAATTAAAGGACAGGTGACACTGCAGGTGAAGTGCAAATGACATTGCATGTTGAAGCAACACAAGAGCAAGTGGTTAAATTGACCTGTCATGCTGGCCAAGAGGTATGTGAGCAACTAAACAGGAGGTTTTAGTTACTAATACAGCAGATGCCATGGCTCAGGTACATGTATGGTCTCATTATCATAGTGCCAGTTTTCCCTCTGTGGAATGGAATACAAAGTTCTTTTCTTTTATGTTCTGTATGGAAACAACGCAAGGGGTTCAGTTACTAAGTAACTGGTTACTTTTATTTCTTGTTATATGACAGATAAAGCAATATTACTTGCCCCAACCAGACCTACTGCCCCCACTGAAACTTGAGGGATGTATTATAGCTCAAGGAGATCAAGTCTTTCTGCAAGAACCGCTGGTAAGTGCTATACAGGCTGGCTACGACTGCAAGCTCCTCTGTTTCACACGTTTTTCAATTGTGATCCTACATGAGTTGAGTATCTTGTTTCTTCACTCCCTCCTAGCTTGGAGCAATTATTTTAACGATGACAAAGCTGGGCATCTCATTCCTGTCTCAGTTTATCTACTAGAATGCTGTTTGTCAAGTGATTTGGGGGACCAGTGTGAAAAGTGCTCTAGGAATAGTGTGGTTATGTTATCCTCTGTTGAGCTAACTCTATTTTTTTTCTTTCATCAATTTAATTCTGAACAGAGTAGTAGCGCAGTGTGTGTATGTTTGGGGGGGGGGCGGAGGGGAGGAATGTGCAGTTTGATCTTGCTCCTCTGATATTGTTAAAGATCTCAATGATTCCTAAGATATTTTAAGAGAACAAATTCAAATTCATCACTTTGTTCTTTCCTAAGGAAGCTTCCACAGTATATTGCAATAGCCCACCCAGCAAGGGTGCAGASATGTCAGCTAAAGTGAGGGCTCTTTTGGAGATTCCCTCTCCATCTCCTTCAGCAGTTGAGGAGCAGTGGGAACTAAGCTTGTACATCCTGTAAAATCAAGTTCATCCATGTAACGTTGTCTGGAAACATTTATTAGAACAGGGAACTGTGAGTAGGATTACAAAAAATCTCTTCTGGGAATGAGACATGCTCTTGAGACCCGTACGAACCTCTGAAGACAGCTATGGCCCTTTGCATCAAATTAAAGTATTCCAACCTGTGGCGTTGGACAGTCTGTTCTACTTCTGCCAATGATCTTTAGCTAGAAGGCTGAATGTGTGACTCTGGCTGCTTCTTTCAGGCCCATCTGCTCAGCTGTATCCAACACTGTCTAGCCTGGTATAAGAGCACCATACATCTACACCAAGGAGTGGAAGATGATGATGATGAGGAGGAGGATGTGAGATTTCAGCAAAACTTAGAGGAGATGCTAGATTCTGTCACACGACGAGTGATCAAAAGTGAGCTGGAAGACTTTGAACTGGTAAATCAGATTTTCAGTTTGACTTGATGGAAGATGACACCGAGTTCCTGTCAGGGTTGTTTTTTTTTTTTTTTTTTTTTTTTTTTTTTTTTGACTTATTTTTGCTTGTCATCTTAGGATAAATCAGCAGATTTTTCTCCGTCTTCTGGTGTTGGTGTGAAGAATAATATCTATGCCATCTTAGTCATGGGAATCTGTGAGGTCCTGATTGAGTACAATTTCAACATAGGGAATTTCAGGTAAAAAAAAAAATCAAATCTTGCCCTTCAGCACTAGCTGTGCTATGCTGTGCCTAGCTCTTCAGAGTGCAGGGAAGACGCTCTTTGCAAATACAGGAAAGTATTGCTGATACGGAAACAGAATGCTGCTTTCCTTGTTTGTGTGCCTTGTGGCACAGACCTTCACAGAACCTTGGGGAATGTCTTTTGAATGTCATTGTGCATTGCAGGAGATGTGATGTGACATTTTGTTGAAGGGCAGATCAAGGAGGAAGGGAYAGGATACATGGAAGGATATTTGGGACGCAGGGAGATGTCACAGTTATATCATCCAGACAGTGTCTTTATGTAATTTGCAACTAAAGGTTCAAATGGGGGATCAGTAAGACTGGATTTCCTGCACTAATGGTTTYTATTGTTCTGTTGCAGTAAGAACAAATTTGAGGATGTCCTAGGTCTGTTTACATGTTACAACAAACTGTCTGAAATCCTGAAGGAGAAAGCTGGAAAGAACAAAACTCTCCTAGGCAACAAAACTGCTCGGAGCTTCCTGTCCATGGGTTTTGTATCTACACTGCTTACAGCTCTGTTCAGGTGAGAAGCTGTCGTGACTGGGAGTAGCTCGAAGGCCTACCCACAAGCCATTTTCACGGTGTCTGCATTCTGGCTCTTCTGTGCTCCATATGCGCAGCACAGACACTTCATTTCTGTACAAAGCATGCAGAGTAACAGCACTTATTGTCTGGAGAGCATCATAGCTCAAGCAGAAACTGTAGCCTTGCAAGTAGTGATACAGCAGCTTCCCTGGACGGTGCTCATGACTTGTAAGACACTGGAGAGCATCTGCTCTTTCAATCCTTGCCTATTTCCAGGCATCGAACTCAGGGTTGAGCTTGTCCTTCACAGAACAGAGATGTACTAACAGACATTGTTAGAATGGATGTATGTTTGGGAAGGCTGTCCTTGGAGTGTTTACTACGAGCTACCAAAACGGATGGTCTTTTCTGCTGAATTGAGCTAGTGATTTTATTTGTGAATCAATACAATTGTTAGTGTTGTGTGACAAGCTGAAAACAAACAGTAGGTACAGAGATAGTTATGTTCTGTGTAGTATATTGCTTGTGACTTGAGCTCTGATGTGTGGAGATGAAGTGATGATAGGCAGTCCTTTTGCTTTTTCAGTGCATTCTCAGTTTTATGATTGTGCTTTGATTYTTCAGGGACAATGCTCAAAGCCATGAGGAAAGCCTGGCAGTTCTGCGCTCCAGCACAGAGTTTTTGCGCTATGCTGTCAGTGTAGCTCTGCAGAAAGTGCAGCAACTGGAGGAGACAGGACAAACTGATGGACCAGATGGACAAAACCCTGAGAAGATGTTTCAGAACCTCTGCAGAATCACACAGTGAGTCATTGTGGAATATGAAGACATCACCCTAAAAAACAGTGAAGCATTTAGGGGAATTTTTTGATTCTCAGATAAAGCGTTGAAGAAAGAATGCAGTCCGTAACAATTGTTTGGAACAATAATTATCTCTCAGTTGAGATCATTGCCTTTCTTTGCTCCTGAGAAATCAAGTGTAGGCACTATGTTTTTTTTGTGCCAGAGTGAGTGATACAGCTCTAGTAAAGGTACTTAGCCTGGAAGAACCAAACCCTATCAAACTCCTGTTTTTAGCCCCTTTTAGACTTTTGGCTCATCACTCGTAGTCACGGAGGAAGTAGGATCATTACAGGCTAGATTCTTGAGACCTCTGGAATGCAATTAAGTTAAAATTCACATCTAGCTAAAATGTAAAATAGATGTAAGAGGGACACACGCTTTAGCAAAGCATTTGTTAGAAATTTTGCAAGATACTTCAAGACTTTCAGGCATATAATCCTTTGCAAATCAAAGAATGTTACACATCTAAATGTCTTCTGGGATCTGGGTCATATTTGCATAAGGTCTCTTCAGATTCCTGACAGCAGAGAACACAAAATACAAATTGTATCTGCCCTTGATAATGTCCACTTTGTGTTTGGTCTTCAGTAACAGAGGCTAGTTTTACTGCAGTCATTAGGGCAGCATTTGAGCTACGTGTTTGCATGACTGGGCACTGAAATAGAAATGGGATCATCCCTGCAGGAGAGAGAACTAATAAGAAGAAAAGAGGGGGAACAGAAAGGGGAAGAAGTGGGCTTAGAGTAGCAAGAAAGGGGAAGAAGTGGGCTTAGAGGAGCAGGAAAAAATGTTTGGCTGCAAATAGAGATGTCTCCTTTGGACCAAAAAATTCTAATTTCTTCAGAGTTTTAACTTTGTTTTGCCTGCCTTTACCTTTCCAATTTTATTTATGTAGAGCCCCATAGAGATACCTGACATTTCACAAATTCAAAGTGCCAAGAGAGAAGCTCCTTTTGTCAATGACAGATTTGACATCAGTGGTCAGTGTTAAATTATTTAGTCGTAAAGCAGAAAGCAGTATCTGTTTTGCTGATATCCAAACAAAATCTGTCTTTAAAATGGATCTTTTCTCCATTGCCTTTCCTACAGGGAAAAGACCTTCAGTTTCAATCATATTAAGAATACGATCCTAAGAGTAGGGTCTGTAASTAGCCCTATTCTAGTTTTGTGCTGTGCAGCCAGCTTTACTGGAGCATGTGATGTTAACTCCTTTCCCATCCCCTAGAGTTCTGCTGTGGAGATACACTTCAATTCCCACTGTTGTTGAAGAGTCAGGGAAGAAGAAGGGCAAAAGCATCTCACTTCTGTGCTTGGAAGGTCTGCTGCGGATCTTCAACACAGTGCAGCAACTGTATGCTGCCAGGATCCCCCAGTTTCTACAAGCCCTGGGTAGGCACATAGTACAATTCTGCTCTGGTTTCCAGCCTTTGCGTTCCACACCACCTATGCGCTTTATCCATAAGTAGAGAGAGGGGTTCATTCCTCATCCCTCACTGGCAACACGGGCTTAGTTGCTGTGGAGGTTCACTCTAATTCTCATTCCAGAGGCTAGTTCCAGAGTTATGTGTACCTGCTTTTATAGAACCTTCAGTCTGTCAGCAGAGGACAGTTGGGGTCTGACAGAGCATTCATCTGTCTAAAGTTTGCCTTTAACACGTTTTGATACTTRCCACAATTTTGCAATCTGTATTCTTTCCCTAGCTGTGAGCAGCTGCAGTCTTTCCTGCTTTTGGAAATAAATCCTGTATTCTGCTCTTGGCATTTAGCTTTTTTTTTTCTCTAACTCTCTGTCTCTGCCAGATATTACTGATGGGGATGCAGAAGAAACAGATATTAATGTTACAGAGAAAGTTGCCTTCCAGATCCGACAGTTTCAGGTAAGTACTGTTGTGTGCTGCAAGTGTTCCAAAAGCACTGGTAATTCTGGCAGAAAATACCATTAGCTCTCTTACTTGACTGCTGAGTTGAGTGTGCGATAGCAACTCTGACGCTTGGCGATGCATTGGCCATTCAGAAGAGTTTCTGATCCATAAGTAAAGCTTCTTCAGTGGCTCTGTGCAGAGTGCGGATGTATTTAGGGAGCTGCATTCCTCCTAAAATGCTAGTTGTAGGGTCCTGTAGTGCAGCGTACACTTACCTGAGTATTGCAAAAGCCTTACTGAATCAAACACTGGCCTTTATGTAAGCACTTGTAACAAAACCCKGCACTCACAAATAGCGCTTTAGAAGAATCCTCGTTTTATATTCTTTGTTGTTGTTCTTGAACATTGTTGATTCCTTTACTTGCTRCAGCCTCTGATTATTTGCTTCCTAAAATTGCTCTGCCACAAGCATATACACTCAGGGACTCTGTCCTTTCTTCCCATGAGCAGAGGTCTCTGGTGAATCAGTTCAGCAGTGCTGAAGATGACTTCAACTCCAAGGAAACCCAGTTGCTCATCACAGTTCTTTCCACTTTGTCCAAACTGCTTGAGCCAGCCTCTCAGCAGGTACTTCCCAGCCTTTTGGAGTGGAGAAAGATGTGTGTATTGCCCATAGGTATGCAAAAATTGTCAGCTTGGGTGGACATCTGAGAGCTTCAACATGGTTGTGCATTCTGCCTTCCCTCTTGATGAGACCCTGTCAAAGTGACAGTTTTGTTACATTGCCAAGTGTTACTCTGCCAGGTCAAATGCCTGCAAGGACAGTTAAGTGCAGAAGCTGTCTTCTCAGCTCCCTCCTGTATGTCCTGGGCCTGCCTTTGGCCACCTTTTGACTGAACCACTTGTTCATCTGAGCAGAGACTCCTAATAGAGCCTAGATATGCTATGGTTTCCACATGGGAATAAATCCAAACAAAGCCTGTAGATCTGTGACCTGTCCAAATGCACCTCTTCTGAAAGGACTGGCTGAGTGCCTAATTCCTTTCATGCAAGGAGACTTTCTAAAGTTTAAAAGTGCCCCGATTTTACAAGCTAGAGATGGCACAAAGTGTGCCAGAAGTCTAGAGTCATCATTTTTACCTTTAAATTAAATGGAGCTTTTATTCTGTCCAAGGGAATGTATAGCCATTCACAYGTCCTAGATCTCAGCTCTGTCAGTTGTTGGAAGGTGAAGTGTGCCTTGTGGAACTTCACAGAGGATGGCTGAGTGCCCTTCTGCCAGAAGGGGACTCTGCTGGTTTTCCTTTGCTGTGATTCACTCTTTTGATTTTGTTGGCGGTAGTTTTTTTTTTTTTTTTTTTTTTTCAGAAGACGGCATAGGGAATGGAGAAGGGAAGAGTTTTATACTTTGAATTGTTTCTAAGACAGAAATATATATTCTCCCCTCATACAGTTCCTTCAGTTCCTGACTTGGACAGTCAAAATTTGCAAAGAAAATGCTCTAGGTAAGTAAGAAGTTGGAGCACATTTAGACTTGATGCCTCAGTTCTGAGGTTAGGCTCTTAGAAGGTCTGCTGTTATCTGTCTT
The DNA here is from genome assembly GCF_003343005.1 of Rhea americana. Taxonomy (NCBI): domain Eukaryota; kingdom Metazoa; phylum Chordata; class Aves; order Rheiformes; family Rheidae; genus Rhea; species Rhea americana. The sequence goes on from NW_028186401.1 coordinate 5,988,134, forward strand.
TTTTTCACCTCTGTGTTATAGATATGTTCAGGTTCCATTCTATGGCAAATTGCCATGACATGTGGTTGTTAGCTCTGAGTATCAGGGGGAGGCTCTACCTTTATAAATATTAGCATTGATTAGCATGAAGCATGAAGTCACTTCTCCCACCTTATCTAGCAGATCTGTTGCTCCAATCTGGATGTACACCTTGGAGAAGCATCAGTCTTCCCCAGAATTTATATTGTGGTTCCTCACTACTACTGGTCATCATTTTTCTATGAACTGAGGACTCTAGTGTGCCATGTTCCCCTTTTTCAGTATTGCATGGGATGCCCATGCATGTAGCATCTGGATCTTACTTGTTTTAAGATCAGAGATTGTTAAGCAAGTATGGGGGCAAGAACTAATACCTTTTGTACAGCCCTGCAGGCTTTGTTTTTGTTGTAAACTCTGCTTTTGGTATCTACACTATTTTGATACATGTTTTTATCTATTGTATGTCTTTTCTGGGAACATAGACTGTTGAAACATCCTGAATCTGAGCCTTCTTCTCACTGGATATCTGATGTTCCTGAATAGCTAGTGGAGTTCTGCTTCTGGTAATATGTTTGTTCTCTTTTCCCTTCCACACAGAGGATATCACATGCTGTAAGGGTTTGCTGACTCTGCTGTTCAATCTCCATGCTCTGTACAAGAGCCCCGTCAGTCTGCTTCGTGAACTTGCACAAGATATCCATGCTTGCCTGGGAGACATAGATCAGGTATGATGCAGAGTCTACGAGAGCCTAACTCTTCATCATTTAGTGCTATTGGGGCAGAATTGAGTGCATCTTTCTACAGTAACCCTGGAGCAAACTGTAAGAGCAACTAGAGTTTGTCTTCCCTCACCCTACCAGGACATAGAAGTGGAGAGTCGGTCGCATTTTGCCATAGTGAATGCCAAGACTGCAGCCCCTACTATCTGTGTGAGTCAAAATAGTGTGTATGAAACAGTCCTGAACTGCTCAGCTAGTGTCTAGAGCTGCTGCAGTACAACTGACTTGTTGATTCCTGGTGTGCCAAACTCTTTCAAGAACCTGTTTTATTATTGTGTCTCTGTCTTAGCTGCTGGTTCTAGGTCAGGCAGAGAAGGTCCTTGAAGAGGTGGATTGGCTTATCAAGAAACTTAACAGTTTGGGATCAGACACATCAGGTAATAATAGTGGCCCACTGCTTTCTGTTACCTTTCTAAAAGACAKATGATGCTAAAGAGCAAGAAGATATTTCAGAATTTTGAGGTAGTATCATCTCAGAGCAGCTTAAACTCTCYTTTGAGCTGCTCCCCATGAACAGTGTCTTATCACAGAAACCCTCCAATGTTTTGTTGTTGCTGTGCCACACTGGTGTTCTGTGCACTTGAACAAAGGTGGTCTTCCATATCTCCTACCTGCATAATTGGGTTCATTATGCATACCTGGTGTACGTACGTCTGCCTCTTCTAGAAGACTCTTCTCAGATATCCAACCAAACCCAGGCTCTGGAGAAGGGTGTAATTCTGCAGCTGGGAACTCTGCTGACAGCTTACCATGAGCTGGTACAAACAGCACTCCCTGCAGGTAGCTGTGTGGACATGCTGCTGAGAAGCCTCAGCAAGACATACGCCATTCTCACCTCTCTCATCAAACACGTGAGTACTGCTCTGCTGGCAGTGGACCGTCTGGGATCTAAAAGCCTTTTCCCCTCATCTGTTACAGCAAACCTACAGTGACCCCTGGCAGCAGCTACTGTCAGGATTGGGCTGTTGATCTCTTGCACAAACTGAGTCCTTATCCTGTTGACTTTAAAGCACTTGATTTCATGACCTTTCTGCAGTAGTGATAGTTGTACCAGTGGAGGTAAAGCAAAGCTTTTCTCCAGCTGACTTTGGCTGTGCTTGGTTTGGAACAGCTCCTTCTGACTGGACTATCTTGCAAATTCCTTAGTACACAGCTATATGCCGCAGTGAGAGGCACTAGCAGTGTTCACACAGTGCTCAGCAGTTCTGCCTCTGCCAGTCATTGCCATCAAAAGCCTGAAGCACAGGACTAAGGGGACTGGAGTGTGCAAACAGACCAGTAGAGCTTGTCTGAGACAAGGTGGTGAATTCCCGGATGTCTCTCTCAGCTCTGAAATGCAGTCATGTTGTTTAGGACATAACAAGTCACCAGGGAGAATGCAACTCCTGCCCGCCATACTGTGCATAGTGCTGTTCTGTAAATTCTGCAATGCTATATGAGCTCAACGGATTGCTTGTAGTTCCTTCCTCACGTTTGCATAGGAAGGAGTTTTACTTCTATCAAAAGTAAGGCCTCCCTGCTCTGAAAGTGGTAACTGTTGCTTTTGGATTTGGGGATGGCAGTCAGCCCTCTGAAAATAGAGAGCTCCTCATCTTCTTGTCAGAACTTCCTTTCTTGGTTGCTCAGCAGCCAGAAAATGCCATTAGATGAGCTGCCTTGGGCCCTTGTCAAGGACAGGTTGCAATACAAGAACAGAGTTTGCAGAACTGTTCACTCACGTTCTTCTTGCAGTATATCCAAGCCTGCCGCAGCACCTCAAACGCTGTTCCAGGGAGACTTGAAAAGCTGGTGAGTACAAGCAAATTGTTGGGGGAAGAGGCTGATTGCCATGTGTTGGGCGTAACACTAGCCKCTATGCTTCTTTGCAGGTCAAGCTCTCGGGTTCTCATTTGACCCCACAATGTTACTCCTTCATTACTTACGTACAGGTAAGGCCTAAATTAACTGTGACAAGACCATACTTAKGCTATCTGATGCTCAGTTGGTTATCACATGCAGTATGTGGGCACCTTTGGGGGGTTACAAACCTTATTGACATGAGTGGAGTTTCTTGTATTTCAAGCTTTACTATATCAAATCATAGTATAAGACATCTCTTCAGTAGCACTGGGACCAACCGTTTAGGGTGCTGGTCTTCAGCTGTTGTTTTCTATTCATGCGGATTTTTTGAGTAAGTAAGTTCAATGCTGCTTTTAAACAAAATGGCAAATAAAGGTCAATGACACCACTGTCATCACAATTTAAAGTAACGTTTGACTAAGACAACATCTTGGACTGRGATTTATCTGTTTGGACAGGAATTAGGTGCATGGGTGAGGACCAAAGGAATTGCAGACCAGACATATGGCATATTAGGGAAGAATCAGTGGTGTGCCTGGAAGAGGAGGAGAGCTGCTCACACATATATTTCTGAATGCATAAATCATGAAGTCAGGTGTTTGTCGGGTTTTCTGCTTGGGTGGAGTATTTTTTTAGATGTTTTCAGGGTTTTTTTGTTTTAGGTTTAAGACTACTCTCAATCTCATTGTCCTTGTGTCACCACCTTTGTGTCACTGAGCTGGTAATGTCACATTAGCTGGCTAGAGCAAGGACTTCCATAGCTCTACTTAGCTGGCCTTTTTTTTTCCCAGCTTACCTTCTAATACCACATTTTTTGGCTTTCTTCTTCAGAACATTCACAGCGAGAGCTTAAGCATTGCAGAAGAGAAGAAAAAGAAGAAGAAAGATGAAGCTGCTGCAATCTCCACAGTCATGGTGAGAWTGACTAGCTGCCCATCAGAATATAGGCTGTATTTGACCTTGGGATYGTGCTACAAGGCTTGTGTTACCCAGTGGCTTGTTATAGATCATCAATGACATCACCAAGTGACAACCTGGGCCTTTAAAATTCAAGTAGAAGAAATTGATTTTTCACTTAGTGAAAGTTTTTTGTTTTTAAAACTTTCTCTAAGTACAACCATAAAGCTCACATGGAGGAAACAAGTCTGGTCACTTATCTAGTCTAGTATTTTATCATTTAGTGTAAGCTACAAAATTATAGAAATAGGCTAATTTATTGTAAACAATATTGCATGCTGTTTAAGCATTTCTTAATTTTATCAGTACATTTAAAGGTAAAATACTGGATTCCATTGAAATAAGGCAACTGCAGCAGTTGAGACTGAGTGAGTGAGTTAGTTGGGAGCAAGTGAATGGGTTGTAGGTTCCTGGCCCTTTTCATCCTTCAGAAGTTTGTGTTCCCCACTGGCATTTCCTGTGTCTCATCAGTTGGCTCAGACATTCATGTGATGTTAGAGTTTAAAATTCACAAGCCTGATCTTTCTAGCTGTTCCCCAAATGGAAATGTTATGAAATGCTACATATCCTTTTGCCACTCCCCTATCAGCATGGAGAATGAACATCAATGGTGTTAAATAGACTAGACAGAAATATGGTAAAACATAGCTGTGTGCTCACTGCCTGGAAAGCATATGCTTCTGAGGCCTTGGCAGAGCCAGTGCAGAGTAAGTTTGTTCTGTTTGCTCTCAGGCACATCATGGCTGTGGACTGAAAGAAGAATACAAAAGAATGACTAATTCCCAAAATCCCAGTGACAATCTCCCATGCAAACACCTAMCAAACTAAGCTGTCATGGTTTGGTGGGGCAGAACTGGTATGGAGTAAAGCTACTGAAGACACTTTTCTAAACTGGAGGAGGTGTAGAATTCRTTTTCTTTTGGCAAATCTGAGCTGCTAGTATAAATATAGATGCTATGTTAGCACCATAGCTGGGATGCTTGTTAAAGATAGTACAGGAAATTTTCAGGATGTTCATTTCCAAATCTCACCTTTCTCCACCCTTTCTGCATTTCAGGCTAAGGTACTTAGGGAGACTAAGCCAATCCCAAACCTGATTTTTGCAATAGAACAATACGAGAAGTTCCTTATTCATCTCTCCAAGAAATCAAAGGTAACATCACCTGAACTCAACAGAACAATGATATTGGGGCATGGGGGAAGGCTATTATATTTCCGTCTTCTTAAAACGGACATTGCCGCTCAGATTAGGAGAGTATAAGGAACTTGCCACTCTTCCAACTTTTGCCCCAGCTACTGGCTCAACACTGCTGAACTGCTGTTACAGTGGTATCAGTAGGTGTAAATGGGTGTACTCTGCCTGGGACCAAACATGCTGTAGTTCCTGGCTGAGCAGAAGCTAAAACTGCTAATGACAGCTTTCCTTACCTTCCACTTTGTTCCAAGAGCAGAGGAGAAATGTAACACCACGAAGTGATCTCACATGAGAGTAACTGGTGATCACTTTGTTCTTCTGAAAACAGAAATGGGCCAGTGGCTTGCATGGGGTCAGATGCTTTTTCATCTACGTTTTGCTGCAATGCTACATCATTACTGTGAGGAACTTGGTCCTAGTGCTGTTCAGAGGACTACACTAAGATTCTAATGCTGTTCTATTCTATTCCTCCCACTTTGTTTGTTACAGGTGAACTTGATGCAATACATGAAGCTAAGYACTTCCCGGGATTTCCGCATCAATGCATCCATGCTGGAGAGCGCATTGCAGGAGCACAACACAGAGGATGCTGAGAATGAGCCAGACAATGACCAGGTTGGAATTTGCTTGGTTGCTCTAGTTCCTGGAACTCCCCCTCTCTAAGGGCCAGCTGTATTTACGTGTCCCTTAGATATATGTAAAATTAGGATAGTTCAGTCTTTCCTGGATTAGTCCTTACTTTAACACTCAAACCATTTGAACAAATGCAGGTAGCCCAGCTTGGGGCCCCTCCTGTCCAGCCTTCTGCCTTGAGTGAGTTTTAAGTTCATGTATCAGTTTTCTGTATCTCTTGTCTTAGGAACAGACTGCTTTTAAGCCCTTAGTGCTGTCTGCCTCAGACTGTCGCATCCTAAGCAGAGTTATCTGTCACCATTCCCTTTGAGGAATTGCTCGCTGGCATCAGAACTTTGCAGCATGATGGCATAAAGAGCCTATACAAATTCAAGTAGTTCTAAATCCGAGTTAAATTTTGTAGAGGAACAGCTGACAGGGCARTCTCTGCAAGGCATCATTTTCCTTGCACAGTTAATTTTGGTGAAGGTAGCACAGCCTGTTCTGGAGAAGTAGTAAGCCATTTTCCTTTACTGATTGTCCAGAATTTTATTGATGCTTCTGTCCATATTTCCCCTCAATATTTCAACAAGCCAAAGTCCCGCACTGTTTAGAAAAAAAAAAAAAGAAAGAAAGAAAGAAAAAAAGGTCCCTATCTTATACCATTCATAGTTTGGGCTTTGAGTTACAGCATGAAGGGGTCCCTCAGGGAAAAGTTTCAGTGGGGCAGGAGAGTCCCGTATTTCAGGCCACTTGTTAGGGAGGAAAAAGAGCTAAATGCTGTTCTGCACATCAGGTTCCTTGTCTTAGGTGAGCTCTCAGTGTAGTCATGCAAAGACATTCACTGTCTGTGCTGGTACTCTCTCTCCTCAGAGCAGCACAGCAGAGCAACCAGATGAAAACCAGGAACCCAAAAAGAAGAGACAACGAAAAAAATAAAGCTGTGGTTACAGCCTCCTCCTCCTCCCACAGTGCCTATTCTGTAGCAGACTCACCTCGGTCTTGGAGAACTGTGTACATGAAGATAACTGTTTGTTTTTCCCATTGACAAATATTTGCGACTACTTCCTTCATGCCCATGGGCACACAAGCAGTGACTGCAGCCAGTGTCTCAGGTCTTACAGCTAGCTGCTGCCCTGGGAGGTGCCTATGTCGTTAGAATGTGCTGCTGTTGGTCCTCAGGAGCATCTATTCTTCCGGCAAAAGCAGATCTGCTGTGATCACCCTGACAGAGGATCTGCTTCTGAAAGCACAGCCAGACACTGGCACACTCTCTGGACAACAGTCATTCTGTCCCTTTAGCTTCATAATTTCTTCTCCAGTGAGCCTTTAGTTTTTTCAATTAGCTGATATATATCCAGCGCTTCCCCTGTAAGACAATGGGACGCTAAGTTCCTTGTAGTCTGCAGTATAGTTAGAGACTAACATAAGAGCAAGAGACTGACAGTAATTATTTCTTCAGTTCACAGCTTTTAGCACAAAAAAGTTCTAAATCTATTCAAACTACTGCTGTGTGGTGGTGTGAATGCAGGAACCACCACTGACAGGAAGCTGGAAATATGAGTTATTCTGCCTTGGAGTTGAAGCCTGCTGCTGTGTACAGCTGCTGAGAGGCAGAAAGGTGACAGCTTCCTCTGCTGGCTCATGAGTCTGGGTTGTTATGTTTTTGCTGACCTTGATGCAAGGCACTTGCTTAGTTTGCCTCATTCCTGGGGAGAATAGAGGCACCATTCTTGCCCACAGAACCTAAATCCTTTTTCTAAAAGCATACTTTTGCCTGAAAGACTCCTAATAAAGGTTGCAAAAGGCTGCAGTGTGTGTTATGTGTTCAAAGAGTGGGCGCACAAGGAACAGAACCTGCCTGCRGATTTATCTGGGAGAACATTGCTGCACATCAGGGAGAGGCTATTTAAAGGAGTTCCCAGCTAAGAGTTAAAACAGTTGTTTGYATCAGGGAACAAGGTTGCATCAAGTGCAGACAGGGACTAGAGTAGGCTCTTGGATTTCTGGGGAAGAGCACTAAGCTCAAGCTTGCAGCACAGGTTGTTCTCTAAACACAGCTGTGCTGAGCTAAGGGAGGAGCTGGGAAGGAGAAAAAGCCTGGAGCTGGAGGGCAAAATGTACAAGGTTGCTGATTCATCTCACTTCAGAGGAGGAAAATTCAACCTTGGGCCATGTGTGAAGTGAGCCTGTTGGTCTGTCTTTAGGGGAGATAGATAGATGAGTAAACCGCATGAGTGTGTCTCACCACCTTCTGAAATACTTAAAAGAAACAACATAAACTACCTGGGGACTAATCTGAGAAAGAAGGTTAGAGAGAGATGAGCTAGCAACAGACAACTCTGCCCAACTACACCCTTATATCAGCCAGGGCAGCTTAAACTAAGACCCACAGACACCTCTAGCTGCAAAAAACACTACGTACAGACAGGTGCTAGGAGCGGGATTCCCAAGGAAGGTGTGAACAGAGGAGTTCTTAGGCTGGCAGCTTGCGGAGCATAAGCAGCATCTCCCCTGCAGTCAGATGTGCTCACCCCCCCCCCAACCAGTGACTTGCCTGTGCAGAGTGATGGCTGCACAGCAGCAAGGTAGCCTAGGGGCAGTGAGCGAGGGCCTCATGAGGTGCCTCTCCGMTACAGAGAAGCTCTCTTCTCTTGGGACTGGCTATTTACACCAAATACTCCACTGCTGGGAAGGGGCTTCAGCTATTGCAGGTGCTGCTCACCTTGAGGGATGCCRTATCTCTTCTCCATCCCCGTTGGATTTGATGGGGTTGCACAGTTCATGGTCACCTCTTTCCTTAAGCACTGGTCAACATCCACTGCACTAAAAAAAGCTACTGACTGTGGCAGATCCTGGAGGCCCAGTTTATAGGCAAACATACACCTGGGAGAACAAGAGACCGGGTGAGCCAGTGCTCCACATCGTGCATATCTTTGTCACACCTGCTCTGGAGTAGGCAGGATGTTATGTCCTAACAAGGAACGAGAGAATTGTGTCAAACTATGTCCCAACAAGCCAGAAAGTCCTCAAAGGCAGCATCCCACTAGAAACAAGCCCAGGGAAGTTACTTAGAATGAAAACATTCCTAAGGCCTGTCCTTTACCGCAAGCAGCACTTGTTCGATGTTGGGGAAAGCATGAGCTGGCCTCTTTTCAAAGGGGGAAACCAGCTACAGCTTAAAAGTTACAGCAAGTCTGATAACTTCTCTCACTCTCAGCTAATCTTCCTATTACTGCAAGCACGGGGCTTCAACAGCCACAGGTTTGCCTGGAACAAAGACAACTTCACAAAATAGTGGTCAGTCATCATTAAAGATTACTTTGCACCCTAGTCGCTCAACGGCTGGAAGACAAAGTGCTTTATAAGTACTGGGTAGCAGGAGGGTCAAGTATTGCTAAAGTGGCTGTGGGAAGCACAGAGTAACAGTACACTCAGCCTCCTAGGAAGAAAGGAAGAACCRGCCCTTTCCTTCTGGCTAATCCTCCCACGCAGAGCAGATGTTGGATTTTCCCAGCATGAAGCCCCGTGCTTGCAATAGCTGGCACAAAGACACAAACATCAGGGCGTCCTCCCCCGCTGCGCGTGCCGCATGGGCACAGAAAGGCTGTTTGCTGTATCCTTACCTCCATACAAGAGAAAAAAATAGCTCTGCTTTGGCTAACTCCTGTATAACCAAAGCACTGGGAAGGAGATTTCACAAAGCTAACAGTGGTGGAGCCTGAACGAAATGAGCCCTGGGGCTTCGAGGCCAAGGGGTTTCCAGGCTGAGCTTAACCTTGCATGCACAGGGCAGGAAAGCAGCAGGAACGGCCCATGTTGCAGAAGGGGCACCAAGGCTAGTGCTTACAGCAGGAAAAAAAAAAAAAGAGCTATGGCCCCCTGCTGCTCAGCTGTCCTCCCAAGGCAGGGGAGAGAGGTCAGGCAATTTCGGACTCCCAGCTGGTCATTCAGACCCAAGTGCCGCCACGGAACGGCCACAGATCTGAATGAAGTGGGAGGAGAAGTGTTCACGTCCTAGTGCAGCAGAATGATTGGGCCCGTCTCAGCAGAAGCCAAGAGCTGACGATATCCCACTCCTGCCAAGAGATTATCCCTTGAAACCGAAGCTGAGCTCCATTTATAGCTACCTGAGTCACGGGCAAAAGGAATTGAGGTCTAGTGCTGCCAGCCTGCCTCGAGCAGAAATAAATTGCTCGGCACTGGTTCACTAAGGGCAAAACCCCTTTGCGTCTATGCTAATCCCCTGGGCTTGTGCTATCCCACCCCCGCGGCCCCGGTGCTCGTCCCCATCGGGATCGCTGCCAGGCTGTGGCCAGGCTGCTCGGACATCTCACCGTGTGAGGAGGTTGGTGATCTGCAGAGCCAGGGCTGCCCGGTAGCGATCTTGCGCCTGGACCAGGTAGCGCACTTCGTCGTGAATGCTGATGCAGAAGCGCCCATTTATGTCAAATTCCTCGAAGAGCCATTTCATGGACACCAGCATGAGGTGCAGGTAGTCGACRGCAGAGCTCTGCACCACCCAGTTCACTCTACTGGTCAGAAACTGGTGGAAGAAAACAGACAAATRCTAGGAGAATGTCAGGGTCCAGGGCCCATTCCTGGAGCCGAAGAGCTTCCGGGAGAAGTGTGTTAAGTCAGGGCTGGTGAGTTTTCTTCACACAGATAATATTTTAAAAATTGGGACCACTGGAGCATTGCAGAGCTATGAGACTCCTCRAAGGTAGCTACAAACAAACTCAAAGGACGAGGGGTCTGCTGGCACCCAAAACCCCTCCTGACTCATGTCAGCACAAAGCCCTCCCACTACCCCTCCACGTGCACTGGTGCAACTCCCTACCCCAGGAACAAGGACCCAACACAACCGGGTTTCTTATGCATCTCCCAGGCCAAGCTCCTACCTGAGTCTCCAGCATCTGAGAAAGGTCGAGTTTGGGGTTGCTGTGTCAGAGAAGACAGCAGCAGACAAGCAAAGAGCAGCACAGGGCCACATCCTTACCTCCCCCTTGGCCACAGCAGGCTCCAGGGCTCTGCTGATGTGACAGCCCAGCACCGGCGTCTGCGGAGAGGCGGACAAGGCGATGCTCTCCAGTTTGTTGAACATCTCGGACTCCGTTCCTCCAGCCCACACTCGGTGGTGCACCACGTCCCACTTCTTCTTGGTTCGAGACCTGCTGGGGGCAGAAGGTAGGTTTCCCTGCTAGAAGGCCAGGATGAGGCCATGGGCTCGGTTTCTGTGAGCCTCAAATGTTTTCTCCCTGTCTGAGGCTAACAGAGTAACCYTCGCAGCCTTCTGCTGCAAACGGCTTGCAGGGACAGACGGGGAGACCCAGACGGGCCTGGGACTTGGCCCTGGGAGGCTGCAGGTGAGAATCACACAAGCAGGGAGGGAGGATTGGGATAATCCAGCCCATCACCTGTGGCCCAGCCCAGTCCAGTCCCATCTCCCTTCTTTGCCCATCATCCATGGGGCTGCAGCTCTCTCCGCCTCACACCCCTTATGCCACAAATGCTGCCTGCGCTGGAGCATCTCACCTTTTCATGGCCTCTCTCTGGACCCGCTGGACATCCTGGGCCGACACCGAACCATCTTCTGCCCTGTCCACAGACAGGTCCAGCTCCTTCACCAGCCACTCCCCGTCCTCGGAGAGATGAAACCTAGGGAGCAACAGCCTGGAGGAGTGACCAGGACCCAGATTTCTGTGGGACACAGATGTTGTCCCTGTCCCTGCTCACCTTCCAGCTCCCCAGACAACCCTCACCTCCGAATGCCCTTGGTGACGGCGTACATCTGCTGCGCCTTCTCACGCGCCTGCTCCTGCGTCAGCCGATGGTTGAACTGCATGAGCAGGCGCTCGGCGAAGGGCTGCCCGGCCCCGTAGATGCGCCCATAGTTGAAGATTTTGGCGTGCTCCCGGCTGATGCCCACYGTGGCAGCCGTCTTGCTGTGCAGGTCTGTTGCGTTGCTCTTTTTCCCCTGCAGCGTCATCCAGCCAAAAGCTGTGCAACCTGCAGCATGGTGAGAAGAAGCTGGATGCCTCACAGGACCCGCTTCGGTGTATGGCCATATAAACCAGCGAGCCTGGTCCCCACCACATCGTCCTTGCTCACCGTGCATGCCAGCGAAGTGCGCCTCGCCGAGGACCGCGGCTATCCAGAGCTCCTGGGAATCCACGTCTGCACCAACCAGCGAGTAGCCCGGTGGGACCTGGACCATCGCTTTCAGCTCGCTGCCCACGCGATCGGCCTGCGGGACCCAACAGCACCACCACGCTCAGCACATCCCCCTGCTCCCTCCTCCCACAAGGGCAGCTTATCTCCTGCAGATGCTGCATCCCAGCATGACGCTCTCTGTGCCCCTAATTTTGCTCTCAGGGACAAGTGCTTAAAACTGAGTTTTGACATGCGGGGTGTCACTTRGTTACTCCCCTCTGGGCTCTTCCCCTGCAGCAACAGCGAAAAGCACGAGAAGAGGAACTGGGAGAAAGAGCAACTGGTGCTTCAGCTTTTTCCCCCTTCCTTTTTGGAGTTTGTGTTTCCACCTGAAACTTAGGGAGCCTCTGCTGACTCCCTCCTCGCTCCCAGGTCAAAGCACACGAGCAAGGGAAGGGCCCCACAACCAGCCCTGCCACCCCAAGCCACAAGATCCAGCCCAAACTCTYCCCCCAGCTCCAGCTCCCCGCGCAGGCTGCCACCCCCCAGCCTGAGACACGCAGACTCCTCGTGCCCCCAAACTCCTCCCCGAGGACGCGRCGGCGGCCGTACCCGGGCGTTGCTGGCTGTCAGCCAGGTGGGCTCCACGGCCCGCCGGGTGATGGTGCCCGCGGTCACCACCTGCGGCAGGATGGCTCCGTAATCCTCCTCCTCGCTGTAGTCCGGGTGCCTGCGGCGGAAGCGGAGCGTGAGCTCTCCGGAGGGCGCGCGGCGATGGCGGGGGCGGCTCGGGCCGTTTCTGCCCGTACCTGGTCACCACGCGAGGCAGCTCCCCTTTTTTCAGCCACACGACCATCTGGGAACTGGAGGRACAGGCGGGACGCTGCGAGGAGACGCTGCGCGCAAGCCCACCGAGCAGCGCGGCGGCCTTTCCCCCGCGCCGCCGAGCAGGCGGACCCAGGGAACTCGGGCGGCCCCCCACGCGCGGGGAACGCGCGACTGCCAAAGGCGCGGGAGGTTTCTCCGCTCGCCCTCGGCAGGTCGCGGGCCCCTCGCGTCCTCCCGCCCGGCAGGACTCCCGCCGCCGCCCGCGCCCCGCCAGGGAACGCGCCCCCCGCGCGGGGACGCAACGCGGCCGCGCACCTGATTCTTTTGTGAGCGTTCCTCCAAAACGAGACCATCTTGTTAATCTCGAGGGCTCTCGTCCCGTGGGTGCGCCCGACGGCCGCCCGCAGGGTGCCGTCCTCCATCCGCGGCAGGAAGTCCTTCGCAAACGGGCTTCCGACGTTGTTGTCGTTCCCATCCTTCGGCAGCGAGGAGACCCCGTGGCTCGGCGGACCCACCGTTCRGTACAAACGCAGCCCCGGCGCCCGCCCGCCCCGGCTCTGGGGACGCCCCCTCGCCACCACCCCCGCCCCAAGGGACCAGGGCGCCGGACGTCGCAGACCGGTCCAGTGCGAGGGCGCAGGAGAGGAGAGACGAGAGCAGGAGCGGGGACGCAGCGACGCGGAGGGGAGCGGGGGAGCCGGGACGGGGCCAGGCGGGGCGGGTTGGCGGGGCAGGGGGCCGCGGGCGCGCGCCCCGGCAGGGCTCGGCGGAGAGCCCCGGGAGCGCCCCACTCGCCTTGTGCGGCAGCTTGAAGAACCAGCAGCCGGGGACGTCGACGTCGTTGTAGGGCCCGTTGCCGTGGTGGTACGAGGGCTGGCTGCTCGCCTCCTCCAGCTCGGCCGCCTCCTCCTGCGACCGCGACGCGGGGTGACGGGGACGGGGCCGCCGCGGGGACCCCCGGCGCGGGGGGCGGCGCGGAGACGGGGCCCCATCCCCGGGGGGAGCTCCACTTACCAGCATTGGGCTTTGCTCCGCTGTGCCCGTCTTCTCCTCCACGTCCACCTCCAGGCGGCTGAGCTCCTCCACCTGGGAGCAGAGAGGGGACAGGCAGCCGCCGCAGGGCACGCGGGGACGGGCACCGGCACGCGCGCCGGAGGCAGCCCGGCCCCGTCGACACCCTCCTCCCGCCGCCCCGTCACCTTCTGCCACACAGCGCTGCCGTCCATCACCAGGAGCTCGTCCTCCACGGCGGCCTCGGGCGCCGGCGGCGGCTCCTGGCCCTTCTCCAGGCAGTGCCGCCGGTACAGTCCCTCGATCGCCCTGCCGGGGCCGGGGGGGACACGGCAGCGCCCCGGGTCACCGCCGGCGCCCTGCTGCGTCCCCGTGCCGAGAAGCGGCCGGGCGCCTCACCTGTGCGGGCAGAGCGGGCCCTCGGCCTCCGAGGCGGCTCCCGGCAGGTTGTCCTGCCGGCCCGGCACCAGGTAGCCCCAGCCGTGCTTCTCCGAGTAGTGGAGCGGGAAGCCGTCCCAGGCCAGGCGCATCAGCTTCGGCGTCACCCGCATCTGCAGGCTGATGAGGCTGGGACCCGGCACCCAGTCCGCGTCCTCCAGCCGCGGGCACAGCTTCCGGTACCAGCTGGGCAGCGGGACCGGGACCAGCAGGGTGAGGGAGCGCAGGGCCAGCAGACACCCCGCGACGCTCCCCGGGGACGCACCCGGCCCGCCGGGAGCATCCTTCCCCGCTCCCCCGGAGAGGGGAAACGGTTTCCTCCATCCGCGCGATCGGACCCTCCCAGCGCGAAACGCGGCAGGTTCTGCACCTCCCCCTGGGCAGAGGGGCCCCCGCGCAGCGGACCCCGGCTTGCTCGGACGGGGCGGGGGGCTGCGGGGCGCCCGGACCACGGGGCGGAACCGGGTGCCTCTCCCGCCCCCCGCCCCTGCTCCCTGCCACGGCGCGGGGCCGGCGGAGGAGCCGGGCGCCCCGCGGCCTCCCCAGCTCACCCCGGGTGGCCTGGCAGGTGCTGCAGCCTCTTGGGCTGCAGCGTCACCGTCGCCTTCAGGCGCTCCAGGCAGGCCCGGCTCTCGGGGACGTGCAGCTCCTCTTCCTCGCTGGGGGGGCCGGGGTCTGCGCGGTGCAACGAAAGCAGCCGGGCAGCGAGCGCCCTGCGCATCCCAGGGCACCGAGCCCGGCCGGGGCCGCGCGCCGCACTCACCCTCCTGCCACTCGCACGCGGATTCGGCGGCGCCCGCCGCCGCCTCGGCAGCGTTGGCGTTCACCTCCCGATCCTTCTTCCTTGTGGGTTTCTTCTTCTGCTTAAACTCCTGCGTGTCCCACTCGAGATCCCAGAGCCAGGGGTCGTCCTTGTACCTGCCGACGCGCCGCCGTCAGCACCGGCTCCGGCCCGGCCGCTCGCAGCCTGCCGGGACGGCTCGGCCACGGCGCCACATCCCTCTCCAGGGAGCCGCATCCTCTTCCCACCGCGGACAGCTCGGCCCTCCCTCCCTCCATCGCGGCCCTGGCCCGGCAGGGACCTGTCCTCGTGCAGCAGCTGGCAGGCATCGTTGGCCAGGTTCATCAGGGATTTCTTCATCTCCTTCTGCAGCTCCTCRTAGGTGCCCTGAGCATCGTCCAGGTACCGCTTCCAGTTCCCGTTGACCGGCAGGTAGGACACCCCCATCTCCAGCATCCCTGCAAACGTCACAGGGTGGGGGCACCTGGAGCCCAAAGCAGCAAGGAATTAAATACAGCCTAGAGGAAATTTAACACATCCCGGCGGGAATTTGCCCTGGAAACCCCAGACCATGCCAGAGGCAGAAGCTGCCTCGCAGCCCTGCTTCTCCACGTAGAGCTTCCCAGCCTTGTGCAGCTCCCAGCACTCGCTGCTCTTCCCTTTCACCTCCAAGGACCACAGCACCTTCTGCCAGCCCAGAAAAGGCCCCAAACGCTAACCCCAAAGCTGTATCGTCATCTGCCTCACGAACCCCACTTGCCTCCTCCAGCCGTGCAGCTCTGCCATTCGTTCCTCCCGCCCGCGGCGAGGAGGTCCCTCCTGAGACARGTTTAGTGCTGCTCCAGCAGCCCTCTGCCCCCAACCTCCCTCAGCACCCCACGGCCAGGAGCACCCACGTCCCATCCCCAGGGATGGGGCCTCGCTCCTCCCCGCTGCCAGCCAAGACCGTTGGCCAGGTCTCGGCGGCTCTCACCTCTCCATGAAGAGCGGCAGCTGCTCCTGAAACACCTCGTGGGTGGCCTGGACATCCCGGGCACAGTATGTCATCAGGTCCTTGGGGGCACAAGCGGGAGGTGAGGTGAGAGCACGCGGAGGAGTCCCCCCATGCCCACGCTCCCCCCCCAAAAAAAGGGGGCAGCCGTGCCTCAGAGGCAGGGAATATCCCCGCAGCTGCCCCTGCCCGGCTCCCTTCTCCCCACCCCGGCTCCCCCGGCCCTTCGGCCTCGCCCCGCACCTGGAAGTTCCTCCTGACGTCGGCCATGGAGCCCTTGACGAACAGCTCCCGCGCCTCCTTCTCCAGCGGCTCGCCGCCGACGTACAGCGCGTGCACGTCCGCCAGGTTGTTGATGCTGCTGACGTTCACCCAGTCCCAGGAGGCGATCTGCAAGGCGGCGGGTGGTGAGGACGGCGCGGGGGAGAGGAAGCGAGCCGCTCGGGCCCCCTCGCTCACCGCGGGCTCCTCGCTCCGGCCGCGCGTCTTCCTCATGTGCTGCTTGACCTGCTGCAGCCCCTTCCTCTTGCCGTGCTTCGCGGCCATCCAGAGGCTGCGCTGGAAGCCCGTCAGCCCCGAGATGGCCATGTGCATGCTCATGGTGTCCAGGAACCGCACGCGGGAGCCCTGGGAGCCGCCGGAGGAGAGAGGAGACCCTACGTGGGGCGCGCCGGAGAGCAAGGCGCTGCCGAGCTCCCCGCAGCCACCAGCCTCGACCCGGGGGTCCGGATCGGGAAAGCGYGGCTCCTCCGCTCCGAGCGCTTTTGCCAAGGCAAAGCTTTGCCTCCGGGCACCCCTTCGGCTGGGGACGGCGCTTCCCCGCGAGCGCGGCCCCGGGGAACCTCGCGACTCTCCGCGGAGAGGAGATCGCCCCTGATCCAGCGCGGAGCCGCAAGCAGGGAGCGGGAGCAAAGGAGGCAGGAGGAGGCGCCRCCGGCCGCAGCCCGCGTTACCTGGATGAGGTACTGCTCCTTAACGAAGGCCCGATCGAAGGCAACGTTGTGGCCCACCACCACTCGCTCCGGCTGCTCCCCGCCGCCGGGGCCCTCCAGGGGAATGAGGTCGGCCAGGGTGAGGCGGCTGGACCAGGAGTAGCGCTCCTCCAGCAGCCGCGTGCTGCACCACGAGTACCTGCATGGGCAGGCAGCACCCATGGGACCCTCCCCGCACCCCCCTCCAGGCGGCGCCCTCCCCACCCCGTCCYGCGTCCTACCAGGCCGTCGGCGAGACCGCCACCGCCAGCGTGGGGCACTGGCCGTCGGCCAGGCACACCTCCACGTCGAACACCACCGCCCGCTCCTCGGGGAAGTCCACGGCCGCCGCCTGCCCGTCGGGCCCGTAGCGAGTCCAGCCGACCTGCCAAGCCCACCGGGCGGGCACCGGCGGCACCTCGCACTGCAGCAGCTCGTGCGCCGCCTCCAGGTAGGGCAGGCTCTGCTTCTGCGCCAGGAGGCGGAAGTGCTCGTCGATGTTGTCGCCGTACATGCGGGGCAGGCGCAGGTCCACGTCGGGGAGCGTGGAGGTCTCCTTGCCCCACAGGTCGTGCTTCTGCAGGTGCTCCACGCTGCGCCGGATCTCCTCCTCCGAGTACTGCACCTGGGCTCCCCGGAAGATCTGCTCGTGGAGCGTCCTGGAGAGCATCTGGATGTTGAGCGGGTTCATGCGCCGCTGCCCTCCGTCAGGGTCCTGGTCTGGCTTCCCCGGCAGCGGGAGGCTGGCGGAAGAGCTGGAGGCACATCTGCG
Organism: Rhea americana; assembly: GCF_003343005.1. Classification (NCBI taxonomy): domain Eukaryota; kingdom Metazoa; phylum Chordata; class Aves; order Rheiformes; family Rheidae; genus Rhea; species Rhea americana. The sequence goes on from NW_028186401.1 coordinate 6,005,479, forward strand.
TGGCCTGGCACCACGGGCTGCAGCRCAGCCCGTCACCGATCTCCTCCAGAGCAAGCGTTTCATCTTCCTCCTGCTCCAGGAGGGCCGGCGCAGGCACTGCTAGTATGGGGGGTGCCGGAGGGCCTCTCCCTCGGGGGCAGCCGGGTCTGYGGGGCGAGAGCAGTAGCAAGGTGGAAGCTTTGCATCGCTCGCTTCAGCTGAGCTGCAAAAGAGCTTTCACAACTGCAGCTACTGGGGCACGGTGAGAGCAGCTGAAGTCCAGGCACGCTTCCCCAGGCCAGGCTGCCCAGCCATGCTGCACCCTTTCCACGCAGCTGTGCGCCCTTCCTCACAGCCATGCGCTCCACTACACCCCCGCAACCTCCCCCATGCCCATGCACTCCCCCTACACCCGTACACTGCCTGTACACCCATGCAACCCCTCCTACAGCCACGCATTTCCCTACACCCATACGATTTCCCCCCACAGCCATGCACTTCCCTACACCCATACAATTCCCCCCACAGCCATGCACCTCCCCTAGAGCCATGCAACCTCCCTGCACCCA
>NW_028186401.1:6006561-6013129 GCF_003343005.1 Rhea americana
CCTAATGGATAAGGCGTCTGACTTCGGATCAGAAGATTGCAGGTTCGAGTCCTGCCGCGGTCGTGCGGGTAGCGAGCGACGAAACGTCGCCTTTTGCATCCCTTCACATCCACATTTTAGGAGGGCAGCAAAAAAGGACCGCGGGGACGTGACCCCGCGAGGCGGGAGCGAGGGGGACGCGGGGCCGGGGCTGCCTCGTTAGCAGCGTTAAGACAGGTGCTGCTTCACGTTTTGACTGTTCGTTTAAACAGAAGGAAAACGGCACGGTAGGAACGGCGTTCATCCCAAGAGCGCGATGGTGTGCACCCAGCGTGCCCGCACCCCACTGCCACCCCGGGGCGCAGCCCCGGTCCCTCTGAGGCACCAGCCTCGGGCAAGCCTCACTCACTCCCAATCTGCAGCTGCTGCCACACACTCCCTTCTCAGCACCCCAAAACCTCGCCCTCTCGGGTGCCGAGGCTGCCGGGGCAGAGCATGCTCCTGCCTCCGTCCCGGCGCCGCACCAGCGTTGGGGCTCTGCAGCGCTGCGTGGCACAGCAGGGCCAGTGGGTTGGCGCGTGGAGGTGCTGGGCAGGTGCCATGCAGGTAGAGAAGACCTCGTGGGCCAGGGAAACACTCCAGGATGCTGGGGATGGGGCTGCGGGATGCACAGAGAGGACTCATAGGATGCAGCGGAGGGGGCTTGAGGATGCAAACGGAGGTGGCTGCAGTGGCCCAAGGAAAGAGCGTGCGGGTGCCAGAGCAAGGGCCAGATCCTACCTGGAGGATGCCGGGGAAGGGGCTCACAGGATGCTGGGGAACGTCCAGGCTGCAGGACGCAGGCCAAGAGGCTCGCAGGGTGCCGGGAAGGGGTCGGCGGATGCCGGTCCCCAGCCCAACAGGGGTTCCTCGGGTAGCGGTGGGCCGGGAAGGCAGCTCCCAGCAGAGACCTCCCTAGCCCAGGCAGCACAGGGGTGGCAGCCAAGCCGAACTGAACCGAGCCAAGGTGAGCCAAACTGAGGCAAGCTGAGCCCTGCAGTGCTGTGCCAAGCTGAACTGAGCCAAGCTCCACTGAGCTGAGCCCAGGTGAGCTGAGCCAAGCCATGCTGAGCCGAGCCGAGCCAGGCCCTGCTGTGCTGTGCCGAGTTGAGCCGAGCTGAGTCACGCTGTGTGAAGCTGAGCTGAGCCGGGCCCAGCCGTGCCATGCTGTGCCGAGCCTTGCAAAGCCAAGCCGAGCCATGCCGTGCTGTGCCGAGCCGAGCCGAGCCGAGCCGAACCAGCAGGTGGCGCTGCGGGCTCGCGCCTGGCGGCCGCACTGGCCAGTTCACACGGGGCCGAGGCCGTCGGGGGGCGCGGGCGGGCTGGGGAGGGCCCCGGGAGCGGACAGACTCCCCCCCTCCCCCGGCGCGCCGGGGGCCGGCTCCAGTGCGGCGGGCAGAGCTGGGTGGCCGCGCTGCCTGTGGGCGGCCCTGGCCCGGCCCGGCCCGGCCCGACCCGGCTACCAGCCCTCTCCGCCCAGACGTGAGGGGCCGAGGCCGGCTGCGGCCGGCACGCGTCCCGCTCCCCGCAGCAAGCCCGGCGGCAGCGGGGTGCGGGTGGCTGCGGCCGGGCCAGTCGGCCCTGCTCCTGGGCCGTGTGGCGAGGAGGGAGGCGAGGCTGCCCGGCCGGGGCAGCCGTGCTTCGGGGGGGGTGGGGGGGAGCAGCAGCGCCGGGAGCTGCCCAGACTCTCCAGCAGCAGAGCACTAAGGGGAAATCTAAGACTGGGCAACTGTGACCCCCCGCTCTCACGGTTTGCTTCCCGGATCCCTCTTGGTCCCGTATTTTGCCCCCGTTGCAGTCAGCAGGACAAACTCCCGGGCGGGGGGATTTGGGTGCTTCTGGAGCTCAAGGGCCGTTTTCCAAAGAGTCATCTTCACCCCCGGCCTGCACCCAGTACCCTTCTCTGAGAGCGCTGGTCCCGGGGCGGCTGGGCGACCTTGGCCGCACACCCCCTCGAGCAACGTGCAGAGAAAGAGYAGCCCCTGGGCAGCAGGACCGGGCCGTGGGGCTGAGCCCTGGCTGGAGCGAAGCGTGGGGCATGGACAGGCCCCTCATTTCTGGAAAGCTGCACCCAGCAGGGGAGGAGGCGAGGAACAGAGAGAGCAAAACCCTTCTGCATCGTACAGCACATCGAACACCTCCCCTCACCCCAACCTCAGTGCCCCCTTTTGTAGCCCCCTTTTATGCTCTTTTTAAGGTCCTGGGGTTGTCCCCCAGCCTGGGACCTTGCAGGACAGAGTGGGGGGCAGTGCTTCAGGTATGGGAACGTCAGCCACGACTTCACACAGCAGCAGAGAGCACAGGTGCAGAGGCCTGGCAGGATTAAGCCCCCTTTTGGGGTCTCCTGCTGCTCACTGAGGTTTCGAGTAGGCTTTCCCTATGCTTGAGACGCCCTCCTCCCAGCAAGGATAGCCGGGACCCTCTGCGAAGATGTGGGCTAGCCCTGCACCAGCTGTCTCTGTGCATGCAGGCAGGACCCTCGGGTGTGCAGGGTGCTGGTCTGGGGCAGAGGAGAGCTGTTGCAGCAGTGCAGGTGGGTTGGACGCGACAGGAGAGCTGCGAGCTGCTTGGGGACGAAGGGGGTGGCTCTGGGGAAGGACTCGGGTGAGAGCCTTGTTCTCCCTTCCGAGGCAYTATTTTAAGGCATTCTTTCATTTGAGGTTTTTGATCTAGTTATTTTTTATCGTGGAAAAAAAAATATTCCCAAACCAAGCAAAAAATCCGAATTCAGCCCTCCTCTCCCCGAAATACCGTCGCCACCGCTTATTTCTGAAGCAGTCCTGACCGGCAGTGCTACGGGGCGGGCGACACTGGAGGMTGGACTGCAGGGAGCGGCGGCTGCGTCGCCGCTGGCCCCGGCCGCCGTCGGGGCCGCCGCTCTCATGGCCAAAACCGGGGAAGGCGCAGAACCGCTCGCGGCTGCCGGAGCCAAAGAACAAAATCCTACCACCAAAAAAAAAGAGAGAGAGAGAGAGAAAGAAAAAATAAAATGAAAGCCTCGGCCACTGCAGCAGGGAGGAGGGTTTGCTGAGGCCGAAGCCGGGGCAGGGCACCGGGGGTTTCCCTCGCTGCCTTCGTCTGCCCGGGCAGCGGCCCCGGCGGCCGCGTCGCTGCCGCGGGCTGGAGCCGCAGCCGCGGCCGGGAAGGGGCTCGCTGCCCCCGACAGCGAGACAAAGGGGCGGCGGGGTTTGTTTAACCCGGTGCCCCGCAGCCGGCGGGGCCAGGGGGTCAAGGACTCCCTGTTCGTGCCGGGCCGCCGCCCCCGGCCCCGGGGAGAGGTCGCCCGACGGCACGGCGAGGACGTCGGGGGCGGCCCGCGCAGGAGCTCGGAAAACCCTCTCAAATCACCGCCTGGGAGGGGGCTGGCCCCGCGGCCCCGGGACGGCGTRGGGCTTGGGTGCGGACGTTTTTAGGGGTGCAAAGAGCGGCCCTGCGTTCGGTCCCTGCCCCCCGCCCCACAGCAAACTTCGCAGCGGGGCGGGGAAGCAGAGAAATCCCCCGGACATCGCCGGCCGCCCCGGCCCGGCACTGCCGTCCCTTCCCGGCGCAGGAGCCGGAGCCGGAGCAGGACGGCGAGAGGAAGCTAGTTTTGGAAAACCGTAGAAATGCCTATGGACAGAGATGGTTTTTTTCCGCCGTCTCTCCAGGAGCCCCCAGGCACGGGGGAGCTGGGCATTTTCTAGGTGACGTACGGGCTTACGTGGGAGTTCATGCCCAGCACCGCTCTCCGAGCGCCTTTTCTCCTGAAATGCCATTTCCCGGCAGTTCGYACCCCCCTTTCCAGGCTGGGAGGAGTGGACGGGAGGAAGGGGGGGGAAAAAAGAAAGAAAAGCAGCCCCCTGTTTTCCTGCTCGGGAGACGAGCCCCGGAGCTCCAAAAGTGAGTGGGGGAGAGAGGGCGAGGGGAGGGAGCCGGGAGGCTGCTCGGAGGTGGAGGGCTGGGAGGACTGGGGGTGGGGAGGACTCTCCTTTTTGGGGACCGAGGGCCGGCGGAGGGGGACGAAACAGCAAGGCAGAGGCTGGCAGCGCCGCGGGCACCCCGAGGTAAGGCACCCTCTTTTCCCCAAGTAGCGGGGGGACCCAGGAGTCCGGGACCGGGCAGGGAGGCTTGGGGGAAGTAAAGGAGCCCGGGTGGGCACGGCCACGTCGGGGCGGCAGCCCTGGGCCAGCCCCGGGGGCGGCCGAGGCCGGGGGCTGCGTCTCCGCGCCGGGCTGGGCCGGTCGCTTCGGCTGCGGCTCCTGCCGAAACGGCGACGGGAGGGAGCCGCCGGGACCGGGGCCAGGACCGCGGCCGGGACCGGGACCGGGACCGGGACCGGGACCGCGGCCGGGGCCGGGGCCGGGGCCGGGGCCGGGGCCTGGGGCGGGCAGCCTGCTCCGGGAGCTGCGGGCAGCCACCGCCCCGCTCTCTGCGCGGTCCCTCGGGGCCGGGCCGGGGTCCCACGAGTGGAGCGGCCCGCGGACCCCGCTCCCAGCCCCGGGCTCCTCCCGCGTGCGTCTCAATTCACTCAGGCTTGACTTGGCAATAAGCTCTCTCAATAGGGTGACAATAGAGCCCCAGTGGGACCTGAACAAAGAATTTGAAAGTAGTTAAATTGCAGGACACGTCCAGCGCCTGGGTGCTTGAATTAAGGAAAAAAAAAATCGGAGAAAAGAAAAAGGAGAGAGACTTTTCTTTGGGCTGGTGAGAAAATGCTCAGGGTAAAAGTTGGTTTGGCGTCTTCATTTCAGCGACAATGGAGCAGAGCTAATTCAATAGGAAACGCGGGGATTTTTTAATGAAAAGACCGCCAGGGTTACACTGAAGTTAAGCTCTTGTGAATTAATTATTAGGGCAAATAAACTAAGGGGGGGGGGAGCGCTCTGGAGGGAGTGTTGCAATTTCTTAATATTCTCCTTTTCGTGTTTAACGACAATGCCATTAGGTTTCGACTCTGGGTGAGCAAAAGGATTTCTTACACTCCCCGGGAAGACGAGAAGACGCTTTTTATGGTGTTACTTAATTGCTTTTAAAATAAAATACTACAGAATTTGGCAACGAACTCCGGTTTCTGTTGGCAGTGGCATTTGGGGTTATATTTCCTTTCATGGTAACTCGCAGAAGCAAATGGAAAATAACGAGAGAATTTAAAAAATACAAATGTAAAGGCGAGGAGACCTGTTCGGCTATTTCAGATCTCAGTCTCGATCGGTTTATTTTCTGCTCCATATAAAATCTGTCTCGGGTTCACTGTATAATCATCAGGGTGGCAAAAGGTTTCCCAGATCCAGTCCGAAGCATTGGTTTCAGAATTGGAAATAAAAACAGGGGCCAGATTAAATGCAGAAAGAAAGAAGAGAAAAAATAGGAAGTGAAGTAAAGGTGTGCCAGGAATATTATTTTTCCTCTTATTGCCAAGGCTGAAGGAAAAGCAATGTGTGTGTATATATATATATGTGTGTGTGTATATATATATATATATGTATGTATATATGCGCTTGTGTATGTATTTATTTAAAAGAGAATATAAGGAAGCGAAGTGGGAGTAAGGGGTAGCAGAGGAAAGGAGTCGAGAGAAGGAAAGAAGGACAAAATGTAGCTGTGCCTCAGGATTAAACCGGGAGACTGAGGAGMTCGTTTCGCCTCGGCTCCCTGCGGGCAGCACAGCGGCTGCTCGGGGCAAGACTCTCGCCCGGCTTGGCCTAGCCGTCGGGGTGGGAAAGGACGGCACGGCACGGCACGGCTCGGCCCCTGCCCCTGCCCCTGCCCGGCTCCCGGCCCCAGAGATCCGCCGTCTCCTTCCCTCTGTCCCTTCCGGCCACCGCCGGGACTGTAGTCCCGAGGCAGCCCCTGCCCCTGCTCGGCCCGACGGTGCGGGCAGGGCCGGGCGTCCCCGCTCCGCGGAGCCGCGGGGATTTTCAGCATTTGGACAGCGGTGAGGGGCGGCGGGGCCGGGCCGGGCCGGGCCGGGGCCGGGGTGGGCGGTGGGGCTGGGCCCCAGGAGGGAGCTGAGCTGGGGGCACTGAGGGACCGCACCGTCCAGGCGGGGGGTTTCGAGGACGGAGAGAGACCCTGTGCGGAGCAGGGGCTGGGAGAGTGGAGGGATGAGGATGCTGCAGCCCTTCTCTTCCCGCTTGTCGAGGCTTTCCTCGAGGGGGCCGGGAAGAGGCAGGGAGGGTCAGGCGGGGACATGACCGGGGGGGGGGCTCCAGGGCTGGGCCGTGCTCGGGAAGGCCCCTGGTGGGCAGCAGGACCTGTCCCCACCTCTGCCCCAGGAGAGCCCCCGCGGAGGTGCGCGGGCCGAGCCGCAGTGGCCCAGGTGAGCAGCGGCAGCCCGCAGCACGCTGCCCTCGCAGGCGGCCCGGACAGGGGCGCTCCCCTCCCCCCGGGGGGGGGGACCCGAAGGGGCGGGCGCGGGGAGCAGAGGGTCTCGCCGCGGGAGGCATGGACCCTCTCCCCGGGGCAGCGCCATCATCGGGGGGCAACGAAAGGGTGAGGTGGAGGGACTGCGATTTCTGCTCGGCAGAGCCTGCAAGCAACCAACCCCCCGCCGCCACCACCACCACCTTCC